>NW_027639366.1:80000-82500 GCF_949152265.1 Phoxinus phoxinus | reverse complement strand
CATCAGATCTGGAGTGTGTGTGTGTGCGTGTGTGTTTGTGTCCAGCTGCAGGTCCTTCAGCAGATCTGGAGTGTGTGTGTGTGTGTGTGCAGGCGCAGGTCCTTCATCAGGTCTGGAGTGTGTGTGTGTGTGTGTGTGTGTGTGTCCAGACGCAGGTTCTTCATCAGATCTGGAGTGTGTGTGTGTGTGTGTGTGTGTGCAGGCGCAGGTCCTTCATCAGATCTGGAGTGTGTGTGTGCAGGTCCTTCATCAGATCTGGAGTGTGTGTGTGTGTGTGCGTGCAGGTCCTTCATCAGATCTGGAGTGTGTGTGTGTGTGTGTGTGTGTGCAGGCGCAGGTCCTTCATCAGATCTGGAGTGTGTGTGTGCAGGTCCTTCATCAGATCTGGAGTGTGTGTGTGTGTGTGCGTGCAGGTCCTTCATCAGGTCTGGAGTGTGTGTGTGTGTGTGTGCGTGCAGGTCCTTCATCAGATCTGGAGTGTGTGTGTGCAGGCACAGGTCCTTCATCAGATCTGGAGTGTGTGTGTGTGTGTGTGTGTCCAGGCGCAGGTTCTTCATCAGATCTGGAGTGTGTGTGTGTGTGCGTGCAAGTCCTTCATCAGGTCTGGAGTGTGTGTGTGTGTGTGCGTGCAGGTCCTTCATCAGGTCTGGAGTGTGTGTGTGTGTGTGTGTGTGTGTGTGCGTGCAGGTCCTTCATCAGATCTGGAGTGTGTGTGTGCAGGTCCTTCATCAGATCTGGAGTGTGTGTGTGTGTGTGTGTGTGTGTCCAGGCGCAGGTCCTTCATCAGATCTGGAGTGTGTGTGTGTGTGTGTGTCCAGGCGCAGGTCCTTCATCAGATCTGGAGTGTGTGTGTGCAGGCGCAGGTCCTTCATCCGATCTGGAGTGTGTGTGTGTCCAGGCGCAGGTCCTTCATCAGATCTGGAGTGTGTGTGTGCAGACGCAGGTCCTTCATCAGATCTGGAGTGTGAGTGTGTGCAGGCGCAGGTCCTTCATCAGATCTGGAGTGTGTGTGTGTGTGTGCGCAGGCGCAGGTCCTTCATCAGATATGGAGTGTGTGTGTGTCCAGGCGCAGGTCCTTCATCAGATCTGGAGTGTGTGTGTGTGTGTGAGTGTGTGCAGGCGCAGGTCCTTCATCAGATCTGGAGTGTGTGTGAGAGTGTGTGCAGGCGCAGGTCCTTCATCAGATCTGGAGTGTGTGTGTGACTGTGTGCAGGCGCAGGTCCTTCATCAGATCTGGAGTGTGTGTGTGAGTGTGTGCAGGCGCAGGTCCTTCATCAGATCTGGAGTGTGTGTGTGTGTGTGTGCAGGCGCAGGTCCTTCATCAGATCTGGAGTGTGTGTGTGTGTGCGCAGGCGCAGGTCCTTCATCAGATCTGGTGTGTGTGTGTGAGTGTGTGCAGGCGCAGGTCCTTCATCAGATCTGGAGTGTGTGTGTGAGTGTGTGCAGGCGCAGGTCCTTCATCAGATCTGGAGTGTGTGTGTGTGTGCAGGCGCAGGTCCTTCATCAGATCTGGAGTGTGTTTGTGAGTGTGTGCAGGCGCAGGTTAATCAGATCTGGAGTGTGTGTGTGAGTGTGTGCAGGCGCAGGTCCTTCATCAGATCTGGAGTGTGTGTGTGAGTGTGTGCAGGCGCAGGTCCTTCATCAGATCTGGAGTGTGTGTGTGTGTGCAGGCGCAGGTCCTTCATCAGATCTGGAGTGTGTGTGTGTGTGTGTGCAGGCGCAGGTTAATCAGATCTGGAGTGTGTGTGGGAGTGTGTGCAGGCGCAGGTCCTTCATCAGATCTGGAGTGTGTGTGTGAGTGTGTGCAGGCGCAGGTCCTTCATCAGATCTGGAGTGTGTGTGTGAGTGTGTGCAGGCGCAGGTCCTTCATCAGATCTGGAGTGTGAGTGTGTGCAGGCGCAGGTCCTTCATCCGATCTGGAGTGTGTGTGTGTTTGTGAAAAGGCGCAGGTCCTTCATCAGATCTGGAGTGTGTGTGTGTGTGTGTGTGCAGGCGCAGGTCCTTCATCAGATCTGGAGTGTGTGTGTGTGTGTGTGTGCGCAGGCGCAGGTCCTTCATCAGATCTGGAGTGTGTGTGTGTGTGTGTGTGCAGGCGCAGGTCCTTCATCAGATCTGGAGTGTGTGTGTGTGTGTGTGTGCGCAGGCGCAGGTCCTTCATCAGATCTGGAGTGTGTGTGTGAGTGTGTGCAGGCGCAGGTCCTTCATCAGATCTGGAGTGTGTGTGTGTGTGTGTGTGCGCAGGCGCAGGTCCTTCATCAGATCTGGTGTGTGTGTGTGAGTGTGTGCAGGCGCAGGTCCTTCATCAGATCTGGAGTGTGTGTGTGTGTGTGTGCAGGCGCAGGTCCTTCATCAGATCTGGAGTGTGTTTGTGAGTGTGTGCAGGCGCAGGTTAATCAGATCTGGAGTGTGTGTGTGAGTGTGTGCAGGCGCAGGTCCTTCATCAGATCTGGAGTGTGTGTGTGAGTGTGTGCAGGCGCAGGTCCTTCATCAGATCTGGAGT
>NW_027639366.1:0-75000 GCF_949152265.1 Phoxinus phoxinus | reverse complement strand
TGTGTGTGTGTGCAGGCGCAGGTCCTTCATCAGATCTGGAGTGTGTGTGAGTGTGTGTGTGAGTGTGTGCAGGCACAGGTCCTTCATCAGATCTGGAGTGTGTGTGTGTGTGTGTGTGTGAGTGTGTGCAGGCACAGGTCCTTCATCAGATCTGGAGTGTGTGTGTGTGTGTGTGTCCAGGCGCAGGTCCTTCATCAGATCTGGTGTGTGTGTGTGTGTGTGCAGGCGCAGGTCCTTCATCAGATCTGGTGTGTGTGTGTGTCTGTGTGCAGGCGCAGGTCCTTCATCAGATCTGGAGTGTGTGTGTGTGTGTGTGTCCAGGCGCAGGCCCTTCATCAGATCTGGAGTGTGTGTGTGAGTGTGTGCAGGCGCAGGTCCTTCATCAGATCTGGAGTGTGTGTGTGTGTGTCCAGACGCAGGCCCTTCATCAGATCTGGAGTGTGTGTGTGTGTGTGTTGTGTGTGTGTGTGTGTGTGTCCAGGCGCAGGTCCTTCATCAGATCTGGAGTGTGTGTGTGTGTGTCCAGACGCAGGCCCTTCATCAGATCTGGAGTGTGTGTGTGCAGGTGCAGGTCCTTCATCAGATCAGGAGTGTGTGTGTGTGTGTGCAGGCGCAGGTCCTTCATCAGATCTGGAGTGTGTGTGTGTGTGTGCAGGCGCAGGTCCTTCATCAGATCTGGAGTGTGAGTGTGTGCAGGCGCAGGTCCTTCATCAGATATGGAGTGTGTGTGAGTGTGTGCAGGCGCAGGTCCTTCATCAGATCTGGAGTGTGTGTGTGTGTGTGTGCAGGCGCAGGTCCTTCATCAGATCTGGAGTGTGTGTGTGTGTGTGTGCGCAGGCGCAAGTCCTTCATCAGATCTGGAGTGTGAGTGTGTGCAGGCGCTGGTCCTTCATCAGATCTGGAGTGTGTGTGTGTGAGTGTGTGCAGGCGCAGGTCCTTCATCAGATCTGGAGTGTGTGTGTGAGTGTGTGCAGGCGCAGGTCCTTTATCAGATATGGAGTGTGTGTGTGCAGGCGCAGGTCCTTCATCAGATCTGGAGTGTGTGTGTGTGTGCAGGCGCAGGTTATTCATCAGATCTGGAGTGTGTGTGTGAGTGTGTGTGTGCAGGCGCAGGTCCTTCATCAGATCTGGAGTGTGTGTGTGTGAGTGTGTGCAGGCGCAGGTCCTTCATCAGATCTGGAGTGTGTGTGTGCAGGCGCAGGTCCTTCATCAGATCTGGAGTGTGTGTGTGAGTGTGTGCAGGCGCAGGTCCTTCATCAGATCTGGAGTGTGTGTGTGAGTGTGTGCAGGCGCAGGTCCTTCATCAGATCTGGTGTGTGTGTGTGTGTGTGTGTCCAGGTGCAGGTCCTTCATCAGATCTGGAGTGTGTGTGTGTGAGTGTGTGCAGGCGCAGGTCCTTCATCAGATCTGGAGTGTGAGTGTGTGTGTGCAGGCGCAGGTCCTTCATCAGATCTGGAGTGTGTGTGTGAGTGTGTGCAGGCGCAGGTCCTTCATCAGATCTGGAGTGTGTGTGTGTGTGTGTGTCCAGGTGCAGGTCCTTCATCAGATCTGGAGTGTGTGTGTGTGAGTGTGTGCAGGCGCAGGTCCTTCATCAGATCTGGAGTGTGTGTGTGTGAGTGTGTGCAGGCGCATCAGATCTGGAGTGTGTGTGTGTGTGTCCAGGTGCAGGTCCTTCATCAGATCTGGAGTGTGTGTGCGTGTGAGTGTGTGCAGGCGCAGGTCCTTCATCAGATCTGGAGTGTGTGTGTGTGAGTGTGTGCAGGCGCAGGTCCTTCATCAGATCTGGAGTGTGTGTGTGTGAGTGTGTGCAGGCGCAGGTCCTTCATCAGATCTGGAGTGTGTGTGTGCAGGCTCAGGTCCTTCATCAGATCTGGAGTGTGTGTGTGTGTGTGCAGGTGCAGGTCCTTCATCAGATCTGGAGTGTGTGTGTGCAGGCGCAGGTCCTTCATCAGATCTGGAGTGTGTGTGTGAGTGTGTGCAGGCGCAGGTCCTTCATCAGATCTGGTGTGTGTGTGTGTCCAGGTGCAGGTCCTTCATCAGATCTGGAGTGTGTGTGTGTGTGTGTCCAGGTGCAGGTCCTTCATCAGATCTGGTGTGTGTGTGTGTGTGTGTGTCCAGGTGCAGGTCCTTCATCAGATCTGGAGTGTGTGTGTGCAGGCGCAGGTCCTTCATCAGATCTGGAGTGTGTGTGTGAGTGTGTGCAGGCGCAGGTCCTTCATCAGATCTGGTGTGTGTGTGTGTCCAGGCGCAGGTCCTTCATCAGATCTGGAGTGTGTGTGTGTGTGTGTCCAGGTGCAGGCCCTTCATCAGATCTGGTGTGTGTGTGTGTGTATGTGTGTGTCTGTGTGTCCAGACGCAAGTCCTTCATCAGATCTGGAGTGTGTGTGTGTGTGTGTGCAGGCGCAGGTCCTTCATCAGATCTGGAGTGTGTGTGTGTGTGTGTGTGCAGGCGCAGGTCCTTCATCAGATCTGGAGTGTGTGTGTGTGTGTGCAGGTGCAGGTCCTTCATCAGATCTGGAGTGTGTGTGTGTGTGTGTGTTTGTGTCCAGGCGCAGGTCCTTCATCAGATCTGGAGTGTGTGTGTGTGTGTGTGTTTGTGTCCAGACGCAGGCCCTTCATCAGATCTGGAGTGTGTGTGAGTGTGTGTGTTTGTGTCCAGGCGCAGGTCCTTCATCAGATCTGGAGTGTGTGTGTGTGTGTGTGCAGGCGCAGGTCCTTCATCAGATCTGGAGTGTGTGTGTGTGTGTGTGTGCAGGCGCAGGTCCTTCATCAGATCTGGAGTGTGTGTGTGTGTGTGCAGGTGCAGGTCCTTCATCAGATCTGGAGTGTGTGTGTGTGTGTGCGCAGGCGCAGGTCCTTCATCAGATCTGGAGTGTGTGTGTGTGTGCAGGCGCAGGTCCTTCATCAGATCTGGAGTATGTGTGTGTGTGTGTGCAGGCGCAGGTCCTTCATCAGATCTGGGGTGTGTGTGTGTGTGTGCAGGCTCAGGTCCTTCATCAGATCTGGAGTGTGTGTGTGTGTGTGTCCAGGCGCAGGTCCTTCATCAGATCTGGAGTGTGTTTGTGTGTGTGTGTGCGCAGGCGCAGGTCCTTCATCAGATCTGGAGTGTGTGTGTGTGTGTGCAGGCGCAGGTCCTTCGTCAGATCATGAGTGTGTGTGTGTGTGTGCAGGCGCAGGTCCTTCATCAGATCTGGAGTGTGTGTGTGTGCGCAGGCGCAGGTCCTTCATCAGATCTGGAGTGTGTGTGTGTGCGTGCAGGTCCTTCATCAGGTCTGGAGTGTGTGTGTGTGTGTGTGTGTGTGTGCGTGCAGGTCCTTCATCAGATCTGGAGTGTGTGTGTGTGTGTGTGTCCAGGCGCAGGTCCTTCATCAGATCTGGAGTGTGTGTGTGCAGGCACAGGTCCTTCATCAGATCTGGAGTGTGTGTGTTTGTGTGTGTGTGTGTGTGTGCGTGCAAGTCCTTCATCAGGTCTGGAGTGTGTGTGTGTGTGTGTGTGTGTGCGTGCAGGTCCTTCATCAGGTCTGGAGTGTGTGTGTGTGTGTGTGTGCGTGCGTGCAGGTCCTTCATCAGATCTGGAGTGTGTGTGAGTGTGTCCAGGCGCAGGTCCTTCATCAGATCTGGTGTGTGTGTGTGCAGGTCCTTCATCAGATCTGGAGTGTGTGTGTGTGTGTGTGTGTGCAGGCGCAGGTCCTTCATCAGATCTGGAGTATGTGTGTGTGTGTGTCCAGGCACAGGTCCTTCATCAGATCTGGAGTGTGTGTGTGTGTGTGTGTGTGTCCAGGCGCAGGTCCTTCATCAGATCTGGAGTGTGTGTGTGTGTGTGTGTGTGTCCAGGCGCAGGTCCTTCATCAGATCTGGAGTGTGTGTGTGAGTGTGTGCAGGCGCAGGTCCTTCATCAGATCTGGAGTGTGTGTGTGTGTGTGTGTGTGTGTGTGTGTGTGTGTGTGTGTGTGTGTGTGTGTGTGCAGGCGCAGGTCCTTCATTAGATCTGGAGTGTGTGTGTGTGTGTGTGCAGGCGCAGGTCCTTCATCAGATCTGGAGTGTGTGTGTGTGTGTGTGTGCAGGCGCAGGTCCTTCATCAGATCTGGTGTGTGTGTGTGTGTGTGCAGGCGCAGGTCCTTCATCAGATCTGGAGTGTGTGTGTGTGTGTGTGTGTCCAGGCGTAGGTCCTTCATCAGATCTGGAGTGTGTGTGTGTGTGTGTGTGTGTGTCCAGGCGCAGGTCCTTCATCAGATCTGGTGTGTGTGTGTGTTTCCAGGCGCAGGTCCTTCATCAGATCTGGTGTGTATGTGTGTGTGTGTGTTTCCAGGCGCAGGTCCTTCATCAGATCTGGAGTGTGTGTGTGTGCAGGCGCAGGTCCTTCATCAGATCTGGAGTGTGTGTGTGTGTGCAGGTGCAGGTCCTTCATCAGATCTGGAGTGTGTGTGTGTGTGCAGGCGCAGGTCCTTCATCAGATCTGGTGTGTGTGTGTGAGTTATTCCAGGTGCAGGTCCTTCATCAGATCTGGTGTGTGTGTGTGTGTGTTTCCAGGCGCAGGTCCTTCATCAGATCTGGAGTGTGTGTGTGAGTGTGTGCAGGCGCAGGTCCTTCATCAGATCTAGAGTGTGTGTGTGTGTGTGTCCAGGCGCAGGTCCTTCATCAGATCTGGAGTGTGTGTGTGTCCAGGCGCAGGTCCTTCATCAGATCTGGAGTGTGTGTGTGTGCAGGCGCAGGTTCTTCATCAGATCTGGAGTGTGTGTGTGTGTGTGTGCAGGCGCAGGTCCTTCATCAGATCTGGAGTGTGTGTGTGCAGGTCCTTCATCAGATCTGGAGTGTGTGTGTGTGCGTGCAGGTCCTTCATCAGGTCTGGAGTGTGTGTGTGTGTGTGTGTGTGTGTGTGTGTGTGTGTGTGCGTGCGTGCAGGTCCTTCATCAGATCTGGAGTGTGTGTGTGTGTGTGTGTCCAGGCGCAGGTCCTTCATCAGATCTGGAGTGTGTGTGTGCAGGCACAGGTCCTTCATCAGATCTGGAGTGTGTGTGTTTGTGTGTGTGTGTGTGTGTGCGTGCAAGTCCTTCATCAGGTCTGGAGTGTGTGTGTGTGTGTGTGTGTGTGTGTGTGCGTGCAGGTCCTTCATCAGGTCTGGAGTGTGTGTGTGTGTGTGTGCGTGCAGGTCCTTCATCAGATCTGGAGTGTGTGTGAGTGTGTCCAGGCGCAGGTCCTTCATCAGATCTGGTGTGTGTGTGTGCAGGTCCTTCATCAGATCTGGAGTGTGTGTGTGTGTCCAGGCGCAGGTCCTTCATCAGATCTGGAGTGTGTGTGTGTGTGTGTGTGTGCAGGCGCAGGTCCTTCATCAGATCTGGAGTGTGTGTGTGTGAGTGTGTGCAGGCGCTGGTCCTTCATCAGATCTGGAGTGTGTGTGTGTGAGTGTGTGCAGGCGCAGGTCCTTCATCAGATCTGGAGTGTGTGTGTGAGTGTGTGCAGGCGCAGGTCCTTTATCAGATCTGGAGTGTGTTTGTGCAGGCGCAGGTCCTTCATCAGATCTGGAGCGTGTGTGTGTGTGCAGGCACTGTCACGGTTCATAATCCACTGTTTCCTTCCCGTCTCGTGTAACTGTTGTGTTGTGTTGTGGGTGTGTGTGAGTGGGCGTTTCCGCTCATTCTGGCAGATCAGTGATCCAGCTGATCTCACTCATTGTCACCAGCTGCAGCTCATTCACTCTCCTATAAAACCTCACTGCATTCTTCTCTCATTGTCAGATCGTTGTTTGTCTCTCGTGTGTGATCCCGTTCCTGTTGGCGTTCTGTTCGTGTCCCGTTCCTGTTTCTCGTTCACTTTGGATACGTCATCACCTGGATCATCACGTCTGCACTTCACTTCACGGACATCATCGCTGACCATCCAGTCCCTGTCTCACCAGTGCTATTTACCACGGGACTATACTTTATTCTAATAAATCTGAGTTTACTTGCATATCTGCTTCCGTCTCTGTGTAAGCATGACAGAACGATCTGACCATGCTCAGGAAGCAGCAAGTAACCAGTCATCACTAGACACATTTGTCAGCACCAGCATTCAACGTGTGGACCAGCAAGAAAGAAATCTTAATGATACAGCGAGAGCAGTTCAAGCGCTGGTGACGCAGGTGTCCGAGCTCACCCAGCAACTTCAACTGCTGCGAGGTCCCGCTGCGCCACCCACACCGCCCGTTCTCCCCCCACCACCGGACAACGCCTCCCAGTCAGAACCCCGCCTTCCAGTACCGGAGTCCTATGCAGGTGAGCCCAGTTTTTGCAGAGCATTTTTAACTCGCTGCTCGATGCATTTTTCCCTGCAACCCAGGACTTTCTTCAGCGAACCCGCCAAGGTCGCGTTCGTCCTCACACTACTGACTGGGAGGGCAGCGCTATGGGGAACGGCGGTGTGGGAGAAACAAGATCCCTGCTGTGCCTCGTTCCAGACACTCTCCGCCGAGATGAGAAGAATCTTCGACCGTGCCAGCACCGGGAGAGAGGCGGCCCGCATTCTAGCGGAGCTCAAGCAGGGAGAGAGATCAGTCTCTGACTATTCGATTGAGTTCCGGACTCTGGCGGTAGAGTGTCAATGGAACGAGGAGGCGCAGTGGGACATGTTCCTGCATGGGCTGGCTGACCGCATCCAGAGGGAGATCTACGCCCTGGATCTGCCCACGTCCCTCAATGAACTTATTGAACTGGCTCTTCGAGTAGACGCACGACTGTCCCGGGTCGAGCGACGGATGCTGCCCAGCCGAGGAGCGGGAGGAGTCGAGAGTCAGCGGTCCAGCGGCGGGGGTGCGGTCAGTCCCATCTACGATCCCGAGCCCATGCAGGTTGGGCGAGCTCGGAGGAGAAGGAGAGGCGGAGATCCCAAGGACTCTGCCTGTACTGTGGAGCATCTGGACATTTTGCTTTCAACTGCCCAGTAAAAGGGCAAGCCCGGCAGCAAGTATGAGGCTGCTGTCGGGTGGGATCTCCGCCGAGAAGACCTCATCAACATCTACGCTCCTCCCAGTAAGACTAAGATGGTCAGCCAACGAGCACGAATGTCAAGCACTGGTGGATTCCGGGGCCGAAGGTAACTTCATGGATTATTCATTTGCACACAAGTTTCAAGTTCCCCTCCGTTCACTCTCCCGCAAGATTGAAGTTCACGCACTCAACGGCCAAGATCTACCCAACATCTCACTCACCACCGGACCCATCACGCTCGTCACGTCAGGCAACCACACCGAGACCCTTTCATTTTACATTTTGGACTCTCCCCTCGCACCCATTGTTCTAGGACACCCCTGGCTCATCAACCATAACCCCAAAATAGACTGGCAACAACGAGCAGTAGTGGAGTGGAGCACTAAATGTCATGAGTCCTGTCTTGTCTCTGCTTGTTCGTCTGTTTCGGTCTCTGTGTTTCAGGAGGAGGCAGTGGATTTATCTAACGTGCCCGGAGAGTACCAGGACCTGAAGGAGGTGTTCAGTAAGTCTCGGGCTGCGTCTCTTCCTCCGCACCGTCCCTACGACTGTGCAATAGATTTACTGCCAGGTACAACTCCGCCTAAAGGCAAGTTATATGCGCTCTCTGTTCCAGAGAGGGGGGCCATGGAGAAATATATTTCTGACTCTCTAGCAACAGGGTTCATCCGTCCTTCCTCTTCTCCAGCGGGGGCGGGGTTCTTTTTTGTGGGGAAGAAGGATGGATCTCTGCGACCTTGTATTGATTACCGAGGGCTGAACAGCATCACGGTAAAGAATACTTACCCTTTGCCGTTGATGTCTTCAGCCTTCGAGAGGTTGCAGGGAGCGTCTATCTTCACTAAATTGGACTTACGTAATGCTTATCATTTGGTCCGCATCAGGAAGGGGGATGAGTGGAAGACTGCTTTTAACACCCCCAGGGGGCACTTTGAATACTTGGTCATGCCTTTCGGGCTGTCCAACTCCCCAGCAGTCTTCCAGGCGCTCGTCAACGACGTGCTGCGAGATATGGTCGACCAGTTCATATATGTCTACCTGGATGACATATTGATTTTTTCATCATCTCTCCAGGAACACGTGCAGCACGTCCGGCGAGTGCTTCAGAGGTTGCTAGAGAATGGGCTTTTTGTCAAGGCGGAGAAATGCGATTTTCATGCACAGTCTGTTCCTTTCCTAGGTTACATTGTGTCGGCTGAGGGAATACGTATGGATCCTGAGAAGGTTAAGGCTGTAGTAGAATGGCCAAGTCCAGATTCCCGTAAGGCCCTACAGCGGTTTCTGGGGTTCGCCAATTTCTACAGAGGGTTTGTTCGCAATTTCAGCCAACTAGCCTCACCTCTGACCGCCTTGACCTCCCCCAAGACTACGTTCAGGTGGTCAGACGCAGCTGAGGCTGCGTTTGCCAAACTCAAGAGTCGCTTTGTTTCGGCTCCCATCCTGATTACCCCTGATCCATCACGTCAGTTCGTGGTGGAGGTCGATGCGTCAGAGGTGGGGGTAGGTGCAGTGATATCCCAACGTTCTCCCACAGACGACAGAATGCACCCATGCGCGTTTTTGTCCCACCGCTTGTCCCCTGCCGAACGCAACTATGACATTGGTAACAGAGAGTTGTTGGCAGTCAAGTTAGCGTTGGAGGAATGGCGCCACTGGTTAGAAGGGTCGGGGGTACCTTTTATCGTCTGGACCGACCACAAGAATCTGGAATACATTAAAACCGCCAAAAGATTGAACTCCAGGCAGGCTCGGTGGGCACTTTTTTTCGGACGTTTTGATTTTACTCTCTCGTACCGCCCGGGTTCCAAGAACATCAAACCCGATTCTTTGTCGCGCATTTTTGACCGTTCCGAACGCCTGTCTACTCCCGAGTGCATTTTACCCGAGAATCTATTTGTCTCCACACTCGTATGGGAGGTCGAATCGAAGGTCAAGACGGCCTTAGAAGGGGTAACGCCCCCGGTCGGTTGTCCACCGAATCGTTTATTTGTACCGGAGGGATTAAGGTCTGACGTTATTCAGTGGGGGCATTGTTCCAACGTGGCTTGTCATCCAGGAGTTAGTCGTACCAAGTTTCTGGTTAAGCAACGATTCTGGTGGCCACTTATGGCTCACGACGTTCACAATTTTGTATTGGCTTGCTCAGTTTGCGCCACTGGTAAGACTTCCAATCGACCCCCTGATGGGCTACTTCAACCGCTGCCGGTCCCTTCGAGACCCTGGTCCCACATTTCGCTAGATTTTGTCACCGCCCTCCCACCCTCCCAGGGTAACACGGTAGTTTTGACCGTGGTCGACCGGTTCTCGAAGGCGGCCCATTTCATTCCCTTGCCCAAATTGCCCTCAGCCAAGGAGACAGCGTTGACCGTCGTTAATCACGTCTTTCGCTTACATGGCCTCCCGACAGACGTGGTTTCCGACAGAGGACCCCAATTTGTGTCCAAATTCTGGCGAGAGTTTTGTAAGTTATTGGGGGCGACTGTCAGTCTGTCCTCAGGGTTTCATCCCCAGAGCAATGGTCAAACTGAGAGAGCCAACCAGGATTTGGAGAGAACGTTGCGATGTCTGGTTTCCAAGAATCCTTCCTCATGGAGCCAACAACTAGCTATGGTGGAGTACGCCCACAATACGTTGCCAGTGTCATCTACGGGCCTATCTCCGTTTGAGTGTAGTGTAGGTTACCAGCCACCAATCTTTCCTAGTCTGGAGTCCGAAGTCGCGGTCCCCTCCGCTCACGCCTTCGTCCAGAGGTGTCATCACACTTGGACTAGAGCCCGCGAGACTCTACTCCAAGTGGGAGCGCGCACCAAGGCCAAAGCCGATCGCCACCGGTCTAGGCCTCCCGTATACGTCGCTGGTCAAAAAGTGTGGCTTTCTACCAAGAACATTCCTCTCCGCTCCGTCTCTAATAAACTTGCTCCAAAATGTATCGGCCCGTTCACTGTCACCAAGATCATTAGTCCGGTGGCAGTCCGCCTCAACCTCCCTCCAGTGTACAGGAGAATTCATCCCGTATTTCATGTATCCAAAATCAAGCCCGTGTTTTATTCTCGAATTAATCCGCCAGCCCCGGTTCCCCCACCGCCGCGACTCGTAGAAGGGGAACCATCATATTCGGTAAATCGTATTCTGGACACAAGGCGGAGGGGACGCGGAGTCCAGTACTTGGTGGACTGGGAAGGTTACGGTCCGGAGGAGAGAAGTTGGGTGCCTGCCAGAGACATCCTGGATCACTCCCTTATTGATGATTACAATCAACAGGTAAGGGAGTCTAGGGACGCCAGGAGGCGTTCCTAGGAGGAGGGGTACTGTCACGGTTCATAATCCACTGTTTCCTTCCCGTCTCGTGTAACTGTTGTGTTGTGTTGTGGGTGTGTGTGAGTGGGCGTTTCCGCTCATTCTGGCAGATCAGTGATCCAGCTGATCTCACTCATTGTCACCAGCTGCAGCTCATTCACTCTCCTATAAAACCTCACTGCATTCTTCTCTCATTGTCAGATCGTTGTTTGTCTCTCGTGTGTGATCTCGTTCCTGTTGGCGTTCTGTTCGTGTCCCGTTCCTGTTTCTCGTTCACTTTGGATACGTCATCACCTGGATCATCACGTCTGCACTTCACTTCACGGACATCATCGCTGACCATCCAGTCCCTGTGTCACCAGTGCTATTTACCACGGGACTATACTTTATTCTAATAAATCTGAGTTTACTTGCATATCTGCTTCCGTCTCTGTGTAAGCATGACAGGCGCAGGTTATTCATCAGATCTGGAGTGTGTGTGTGAGTGTGTGTGTGCAGGCGCAGGTCCTTCATCAGATCTGGAGTGTGTGTGTGTGAGTGTGTGCAGGCGCAGGTCCTTCATCAGATCTGGAGTGTGTGTGTGCAGGCGCAGGTCCTTCATCAGATCTGGAGTGTGTGTGTGCAGGCGCAGGTCCTTCATCAGATCTGGAGTGTGTGTGTGAGTGTGTGCAGGCGCAGGTCCTTCATCAGATCTGGAGTGTGTGTGTGAGTGTGTGCAGGCGCAGGTCCTTCATCAGATCTGGTGTGTGTGTGTGTGTGTGTGTCCAGGTGCAGGTCCTTCATCAGATCTGGAGTGTGTGTGTGTGAGTGTGTGCAGGCGCAGGTCCTTCATCAGATCTGGAGTGTGTGTGTGTGAGTGTGTGCAGGCGCAAGTCCTTCATCAGATCTGGAGTGTGTGTGTGTGTGAGTGTGTGCAGGCGCAGGTCCTTCATCAGATCTGGAGTGTGTGTGTGTGAGTGTGTGCAGGCGCAGGTCCTTCATCAGATCTGGAGTGTGTGTGTGTGTGTGCAGGCGCAGGTCCTTCATCAGATCTGGAGTGTGTGTGTGTGAGTGTGTGCAGTCGCAGGTCCTTCATCAGATCTGGAGTGTGTGTGTGTGTGTGCAGGCGCAGGTCCTTCATCAGATCTGGAGTGTGTGTGTGTGAGTGTGTGCAGGCGCAGGTCCTTCATCAGATCTGGAGTGTGTGTGTGTGAGTGTGTGCAGGTGCAGGTCCTTCATCAGATCTGGAGTGTGTGTGCGTGTGAGTGTGTGCAGGCGCAGGTCCTTCATCAGATCTGGAGTGTGTGTGTGTGAGTGTGTGCAGGCGCAGGTCCTTCATCAGATCTGGAGTGTGTGTGTGTGAGTGTGTGCTGGCGCAGGTCCTTCATCAGATCTGGAGTGTGTGTGTGTGAGTGTGTGCAGGCGCAGGTCCTTCATCAGATCTGGAGTGTGTGTGTGTGTGTGTGCAGGCGCAGGTCCTTCATCAGATCTGGAGTGTGTGTGTGAGTGTGTGCAGGCGCAGGTCCTTCATCAGATCTGGTGTGTGTGTGTGTCCAGGTGCAGGTCCTTCATCAGATCTGGAGTGTGTGTGTGTGTGTGTCCAGGTGCAGGTCCTTCATCAGATCTGGAGTGTGTGTGTGAGTGTGTGCAGGCGCAGGTCCTTCATCAGATCTGGAGTGTGTGTGTGAGAGTGTGTGCAGGCGCAGGTCCTTCATCAGATCTGGAGTGTGTGTGTGAGTGTGTGCAGGCGCAGGTCCTTCATCAGATCTGGAGTGTGTGTGTGAGTGTGTGCAGGCGCAGGTCCTTCATCAGATCTGGTGTGTGTGTGTGTCCAGGTGCAGGTCCTTCATCAGATCTGGAGTGTGTGTGTGTGTGTGTCCAGGTGCAGGTCCTTCATCAGATCTGGTGTGTGTGTGTGTGTGTGTCCAGGTGCAGGTCCTTCATCAGATCTGGTGTGTGTGTGTGTCCAGGTGCAGGTCCTTCATCAGATCTGGAGTGTGTGTGTGTGTGTGTCCAGGTGCAGGCCCTTCATCAGATCTGGTGTGTGTGTGTGTCTGTGTGTCTGTGTGTCCAGACGCAAGTCCTTCATCAGATCTGGAGTGTGTGTGTCCAGACGCAGGCCCTTCATCAGATCTGGAGTGTGTGTGAGTGTGTGTGTTTGTGTCCAGGCGCAGGTCCTTCATCAGATCTGGAGTGTGTGTGTGTGTGTGTGCAGGCGCAGGTCCTTCATCAGATCTGGAGTGTGTGTGTGTGTGTGTGCAGGCGCAGGTCCTTCATCAGATCTGGAGTGTGTGTGTGTGTGTGCAGGTGCAGGTCCTTCATCAGATCTGGAGTGTGTGTGTGTGCGCAGGCGCAGGTCCTTCATCAGATCTGGAGTGTGTGTGTGTGTGTGCAGGCGCAGGTCCTTCATCAGATCTGGAGTGTGTGTATGTGTGCAGGCGCAGGTCCTTCATCAGATCTGGAGTGTGTGTGTGTGTGTGCAGGCGCAGGTCCTTCATCAGATCTGGAGTGTGTGTGTGTGTGTCCAGGCGCAGGTCCTTCATCAGATCTGGAGTGTGTGTGTGTGTGCAGGCGCAGGTCCTTCATCAGATCTGGAGTGTGTGTGTGTGTGTCCAGGCGCAGGTCCTTCATCAGATCTGGAGTTTGTGTGTGTGTGTGCAGGCGCAGGTCCTTCATCAGATCTGGAGTGTGTGTGTGTGTGCAGGCGCAGGTCCTTCATCAGATCTGGAGTGTGTGTGTGTGTGTGCAGGCGCAGGTCTTTCATCAGATCTGGAGTGTGTGTGTGTGTGTGCAGGCGCAGGTCCTTCATCAGATCTGGAGTGTGTGTGTGTGTGTCCAGGCGCAGGTCCTTCATCAGATCTGGAGTGTGTTTGTGTGTGTTTCCAGGCGCAGGTCCTTCATCAGATCTGGAGTGTGTGTGAGAGTGTGTGCAGGCGCAGGTCCTTCATCAGATCTGGAGTGTGTGTGTGAGTGTGTGCAGGCGCAGGTCCTTCATCAGATCTGGAGTGTGTGTGTGTGAGTGTGTGCAGGCGCAGGTCCTTCATCAGATCTGGAGTGTGTGTGTGTGTGTGTGTCCGTCCAGGTGCAGGCCCTTCATCAGATCTGGAGTGTGTGTGAGTGTGTGTGTTTGTGTCCAGGCGCAGGTCCTTCATCAGATCTGGAGTGTGTGTGTGTGTGTGTGCAGGCGCAGGTCCTTCATCAGATCTGGAGTGTGTGTGTGTGTGTGTGCAGGCGCAGGTCCTTCATCAGATCTGGAGTGTGTGTGTGTGTGTGCAGGTGCAGGTCCTTCATCAGATCTGGAGTGTGTGTGTGTGCGCAGGCGCAGGTCCTTCATCAGATCTGGAGTGTGTGTGTGTGTGTGCAGGCGCAGGTCCTTCATCAGATCTGGAGTGTGTGTATGTGTGCAGGCGCAGGTCCTTCATCAGATCTGGAGTGTGTGTGTGTGTGTGCAGGCGCAGGTCCTTCATCAGATCTGGAGTGTGTGTGTGTGTGTCCAGGCGCAGGTCCTTCATCAGATCTGGAGTGTGTGTGTGTGTGCAGGCGCAGGTCCTTCATCAGATCTGGAGTGTGTGTGTGTGTGTCCAGGCGCAGGTCCTTCATCAGATCTGGAGTTTGTGTGTGTGTGTGCAGGCGCAGGTCCTTCATCAGATCTGGAGTGTGTGTGTGTGTGCAGGCGCAGGTCCTTCATCAGATCTGGAGTGTGTGTGTGTGTGTGCAGGCGCAGGTCTTTCATCAGATCTGGAGTGTGTGTGTGTGTGTGCAGGCGCAGGTCCTTCATCAGATCTGGAGTGTGTGTGTGTGTGTCCAGGCGCAGGTCCTTCATCAGATCTGGAGTGTGTTTGTGTGTGTTTCCAGGCGCAGGTCCTTCATCAGATCTGGAGTGTGTGTGAGAGTGTGTGCAGGCGCAGGTCCTTCATCAGATCTGGAGTGTGTGTGTGAGTGTGTGCAGGCGCAGGTCCTTCATCAGATCTGGAGTGTGTGTGTGAGTGTGTGCAGGCGCAGGTTCTTCATCAGATCTGGAGTGTGTGTGAGTGTGTGCAGGCGCAGGTCCTTCATCAGATCTGGAGTGTGTGTGTGTGTGTGTGTCCGTCCAGGTGCAGGTCCTTCATCAGATCTGGAGTGTGTGTGTGTGTGAGTGTGTGCAGGCGCAGGTCCTTCATCAGATCTGGAGTGTGTGTGTGTGAGTGTGTGCAGGCGCAGGTCCTTCATCAGATCTGGAGTGTGTGTGTGTGTGTGCAGGTGCAGGTCCTTCATCAGATCTGGAGTGTGTGTGTGTGTGTGCGCGCAGGCGCAGGTCCTTCATCAGATCTGGAGTGTGTGTGTGTGTGTGTGCAGGCGCAGGTCCTTCATCAGATCTGGAGTGTGTGTGTGTGTGTGCAGGCTCAGGTCCTTCATCAGATCTGGAGTGTGTGTGTGTGTGTGTCCAGGCGCAGGTCCTTCATCAGATCTGGAGTGTGTTTGTGTGTGTGTGTGCGCAGGCGCAGGTCCTTCATCAGATCTGGAGTGTGTGTGTGTGTGTGTGCAGGCGCAGGTCCTTTATCAGATCTGGAGTGTGTGTGTGTGTGTGTGCAGGCTCAGGTCCTTCATCAGATCTGGAGTGTGTGTGTGTGTGTGTCCAGGCGCAGGTCCTTCATCAGATCTGGAGTGTGTTTGTGTGTGTGTGTGCGCAGGCGCAGGTCCTTCATCAGATCTGGAGTGTGTGTGTGAGTGTGTGCAGGCGCAGGTCCTTCATCAGATCTGGAGTGTGTGTGTGAGTGTGTGCAGGGCAGGCGCAGGTCCTTCGTCAGATCATGAGTGTGTGTGTGTGTGTGCAGGCGCAGGTCCTTCATCAGATCTGGAGTGTGTGTGTGTGTGCAGGCGCAGGTCCTTCATCAGATCTGGAGTGTGTGTGTGAGTGTGTGCAGGCACAGGTCCTTCATCAGATCTGGAGTGTGTGTGTGTGTGTGTGTATGTGTGTGTGTGTGCAGGCGCAGGTCCTTCATCAGATCTGGAGTGTGTGTGTGTGTGTGTGTGTGTGTGTGTCCAGGCGCAGGTCCTTCATCAGATCTGGAGTGTGTGTGTGAGTGTGTGCAGGCGCAGGTCCTTCATCAGATCTGGAGTGTGTGTGTGTGTGTGTGTGTGTGTGTGTGCAGGCGCAGGTCCTTCATCAGATCTGGAGTGTGTGTGTGTGTGTGTGTGTGTGCAGGCGCAGGTCCTTCATCAGATCTGGTGTGTGTGTGTGTGTGCAGGCGCAGGTCCTTCATCAGATCTGGAGTGTGTGTGTGTGTGTGTGTCCAGGCGTAGGTCCTTCATCAGATCTGGAGTGTGTGTGTGTGTGCAGGCGCAGGTCCTTCATCAGATCTGGAGTGTGTGTGTGAGTGTGTGCAGGCGCAGGTCCTTCATCAGATCTGGAGTGTGTGTGTGTGTGCAGGCGCAGGTCCTTCATCAGATCTGGTGTGTGTGTGTGTGTGTTTCCAGGCGCAGGTCCTTCATCAGATCTGGAGTGTGTGTGTGAGTGTGTGCAGGCGCAGGTCCTTCATCAGATCTAGAGTGTGTGTGTGAGTGTGTGCAGGCGCAGGTCCTTCATCAGATCTGGAGTGTGTGTGTGCAGGCGCAGGTCCTTCATCAGATCTGGAGTGTGTGTGAGTGTGTGCAAGCGCAGGTCCTTCATCAGATCTGGAGTGTGTGTGTGAGTGTGTGCAGGCGCAGGTCCTTCATCAGATATGGAGTGTGTGTGTGAGTGTGTGCAGGCGCAGGTCCTTCATCAGATCTGGAGTGTGTGTGTGAGTGTGTGCAGGTGCAGGTCCTTCATCAGATCTGGAGTGTGTGTGTGTGAGTTTGTGCAGGCGCAGGTCCTTCATCAGATCTGGAGTGTGTGTGTGTGTGCAAGCGCAGGTCCTTCATCAGATCTGGAGTGTGTGTGTGTGAGTGTGTGCAGGCGCAGGTTAATCAGATCTGGAGTGTGTGTGTGAGTGTGTGCAAGCGCAGGTCCTTCATCAGATCTGGAGTGTGTGTGGGAGTGTGTGCAGGCGCAGGTTAATCAGATCTGGAGTGTGTGTGTGTGTGTTCAGGCGCAGGTCCTTCATCAGATCTGGAGTGTGTGTGTGTGTGTTCAGGCGCAGGTCCTTCATCAGATCTGGAGTGTGTGTGTGAGTGTGTGCAGGCGCAGGTCCTTCATCAGATCTGGAGTGTGTGTGTGAGTGTGTGCAGGCGCAGGTCCTTCATCAGATCTGGTGTGTGTGTGTGTGAGTGTGTGCAGGCGCAGGTCCTTCATCAGATCTGGAGTGTGTGTGTGTGAGTGTGTGCTGGCGCAGGTCCTTCATCAGATCTGGAGTGTGTGTGTGTGAGTGTGTGCAGGCGCAGGTCCTTCATCAGATCTGGAGTGTGTGTGTGAGTGTGTGCAGGCGCAGGTCCTTCATCAGATCTGGAGTGTGTTTGTGTGTGTGCGCAGGCGCAGGTCCTTCATCAGATCTGGAGTGTGTGTGTGAGTGTGTGCAGGCGCAGGTCCTTCATCAGATCTGGAGTGTGTGTGTGTGTGTGTCCAGGCGCAGGTCCTTCATCAGATCTGGAGTGTGTTTGTGTGTGTGCGCAGGCGCAGGTCCTTCATCAGATCTGGAGTGTGTGTGTGAGTGTGTGCAGGCGCAGGTCCTTCATCAGATCTGGAGTGTGTGTGTGAGTGTGTGCAGGCACAGGTCCTTTATCAGATCTGGAGTGTGTGTGTGTGTGTATGTGTGTGTGTGTGCAGGCGCAGGTCCTTCATCAGATCTGGAGTGTGTGTGTGTGTGTGCAGGCGCAGGTCCTTCATCAGATCTGGAGTGTGTGTGTGTGCGCAGGCGCAGGTCCTTCATCAGATCTGGAGTGTGTGTGTGTGTGTGCAGGCGCAGGTCCTTCATCAGATCTGGAGTGTGTGTGTGTGCGCAGGCGCAGGTCCTTCATCAGATCTGGAGTGTGTGTGTGAGTGTGTGCAGGCACAGGTCCTTCATCAGATCTGGAGTGTGTGTGTGTGTGTATGTGTGTGTGTGTGCAGGCGCAGGTCCTTCATCAGATCTGGAGTGTGTGTGTGTGTGTGTGTGTGTGTGTGTGTGTGTGTGTGTGTCCAGGCGCAGGTCCTTCATCAGATCTGGAGTGTGTGTGTGAGTGTGTGCAGGCGCAGGTCCTTCATCAGATCTGGAGTGTGTGTGTGTGTGTGTGTGTGTGTGTGTGTGTGTGTGTGCAGGCGCAGGTCCTTCATCAGATCTGGAGTGTGTGTGTGTGTGTGTGTGCAGGCGCAGGTCCTTCATCAGATCTGGAGTGTGTGTGTGTGTGTGTGTGTGTGCAGGCGCAGGTCCTTCATCAGATCTGGAGTGTGTGTGTGTGTGTGCAGGCGTAGGTCCTTCATCAGATCGGGTGTGTGTGTGTGTTTCCAGGTGCAGGTCCTTCATCAGATCTGGAGTGTGTGTGTGTGTTTCCAGGCGCAGGTCCTTCATCAGATCTGGTGTGTGTGTGTGTTTCCAGGCGCAGGTCCTTCATCAGATCTGGTGTGTGTGTGTGTGTGTGTGTTTCCAGGCGCAGGTCCTTCATCAGATCTGGAGTGTGTGTGTGTGCAGGCGCAGGTCCTTCATCAGATCTGGAGTGTGTGTGTGTGTGCAGGCGCAGGTCCTTCATCAGATCTGGAGTGTGTGTGTGTGTGCAGGCGCAGGTCCTTCATCAGATCTGGTGTGTGTGTGTGAGTGTGTCCAGGTGCAGGTCCTTCATCAGATCTGGTGTGTGTGTGTGTGTGTTTCCAGGTGCAGGTCCTTCATCAGATCTGGTGTGTGTGTGTGAGTGTGTCCAGGTGCAGGTCCTTCATCAGATCTGGTGTGTGTGTGTGTGTGTTTCCAGGTGCAGGTCCTTCATCAGATCTGGAGTGTGTGTGTGAGTGTGTGCAGGCGCAGGTCCTTCATCAGATCTGGAGTGTGTGTGTGAGTGTGTGCAGGGCAGGCGCAGGTCCTTCGTCAGATCATGAGTGTGTGTGTGTGTGTGCAGGCGCAGGTCCTTCATCAGATCTGGAGTGTGTGTGTGTGTGCAGGCGCAGGTCCTTCATCAGATCTGGAGTGTGTGTGTGAGTGTGTGCAGGCACAGGTCCTTCATCAGATCTGGAGTGTGTGTGTGTGTGTGTGTATGTGTGTGTGTGTGCAGGCGCAGGTCCTTCATCAGATCTGGAGTGTGTGTGTGTGTGTGTGTGTGTGTGTGTCCAGGCGCAGGTCCTTCATCAGATCTGGAGTGTGTGTGTGAGTGTGTGCAGGCGCAGGTCCTTCATCAGATCTGGAGTGTGTGTGTGTGTGTGTGTGTGTGTGTGTGTGTGTGTGTGTGTGTGCAGGCGCAGGTCCTTCATCAGATCTGGAGTGTGTGTGTGTGTGTGTGTGTGTGCAGGCGCAGGTCCTTCATCAGATCTGGTGTGTGTGTGTGTGTGCAGGCGCAGGTCCTTCATCAGATCTGGAGTGTGTGTGTGTGTGTGTGTCCAGGCGTAGGTCCTTCATCAGATCTGGAGTGTGTGTGTGTGTGTGCAGGCGCAGGTCCTTCATCAGATCTGGAGTGTGTGTGTGTGTGTGCAGGCGCAGGTCCTTCATCAGATCTGGAGTGTGTGTGTGAGTGTGTGCAGGCGCAGGTCCTTCATCAGATCTGGAGTGTGTGTGTGTGTGCAGGCGCAGGTCCTTCATCAGATCTAGAGTGTGTGTGTGCAGGCGCAGGTCCTTCATCAGATCTGGAGTGTGTGTGAGTGTGTGCAAGCGCAGGTCCTTCATCAGATCTGGAGTGTGTGTGTGAGTGTGTGCAGGCGCAGGTCCTTCATCAGATATGGAGTGTGTGTGTGAGTGTGTGCAGGCGCAGGTCCTTCATCAGATCTGGAGTGTGTGTGTGAGTGTGTGCAGGTGCAGGTCCTTCATCAGATCTGGAGTGTGTGTGTGTGAGTTTGTGCAGGCGCAGGTCCTTCATCAGATCTGGAGTGTGTGTGTGTGTGCAAGCGCAGGTCCTTCATCAGATCTGGAGTGTGTGTGTGTGAGTGTGTGCAGGCGCAGGTTAATCAGATCTGGAGTGTGTGTGTGAGTGTGTGCAAGCGCAGGTCCTTCATCAGATCTGGAGTGTGTGTGGGAGTGTGTGCAGGCGCAGGTTAATCAGATCTGGAGTGTGTGTGTGTGTGTGCAGGCGCAGGTCCTTCATCAGATCTGGAGTGTGTGTGTGTGAGTGTGTGCAGGCGCAGGTCCTTCATCAGATCTGGAGTGTGTGTGTGAGTGTGTGCAGGCGCAGGTCCTTCATCAGATCTGGAGTGTGTGTGTGAGTGTGTGCAGGCGCAGGTCCTTCATCAGATCTGGTGTGTGTGTGTGTGTGTCCAGGTGCAGGTCCTTCATCAGATCGTGAGTGTGTGCAGGCGCAGGTCCTTCATCAGATCTGGAGTGTGTGTGTGTGAGTGTGTGCAGGCGCAGGTCCTTCATCAGATCTGGAGTGTGTGTGTGTGAGTGTGTGCTGGCGCAGGTCCTTCATCAGATCTGGAGTGTGTGTGTGTGAGTGTGTGCAGGCGCAGGTCCTTCATCAGATCTGGAGTGTGTGTGTGAGTGTGTGCAGGCGCAGGTCCTTCATCAGATCTGGAGTGTGTGTGTGTGTGTGTGCAGGCGCAGGTCCTTCATCAGATCTGGAGTGTGTTTGTGTGTGTGCGCAGGCGCAGGTCCTTCATCAGATCTGGAGTGTGTGTGTGAGTGTGTGCAGGCGCAGGTCCTTCATCAGATCTGGAGTGTGTGTGTGTGTGTGTCCAGGCGCAGGTCCTTCATCAGATCTGGAGTGTGTTTGTGTGTGTGCGCAGGCGCAGGTCCTTCATCAGATCTGGAGTGTGTGTGTGAGTGTGTGCAGGCGCAGGTCCTTCATCAGATCTGGAGTGTGTGTGTGAGTGTGTGCAGGCACAGGTCCTTTATCAGATCTGGAGTGTGTGTGTGTGTGTATGTGTGTGTGTGTAGGCGCAGGTCCTTCATCAGATCTGGAGTGTGTGTGTGTGTGTGCAGGCGCAGGTCCTTCATCAGATCTGGAGTGTGTGTGTGTGCGCAGGCGCAGGTCCTTCATCAGATCTGGAGTGTGTGTGTGTGTGTGCAGGCGCAGGTCCTTCATCAGATCTGGAGTGTGTGTGTGTGCGCAGGCGCAGGTCCTTCATCAGATCTGGAGTGTGTGTGTGAGTGTGTGCAGGCACAGGTCCTTCATCAGATCTGGAGTGTGTGTGTGTGTGTATGTGTGTGTGTGTGCAGGCGCAGGTCCTTCATCAGATCTGGAGTGTGTGTGTGTGTGTGTGTGTGTGTGTGTGTGTGTGTCCAGGCGCAGGTCCTTCATCAGATCTGGAGTGTGTGTGTGAGTGTGTGCAGGCGCAGGTCCTTCATCAGATCTGGAGTGTGTGTGTGTGTGTGTGTGTGTGTGTGTGTGTGTGTGCAGGCGCAGGTCCTTCATCAGATCTGGAGTGTGTGTGTGTGTGTGTGCAGGCGCAGGTCCTTCATCAGATCTGGAGTGTGTGTGTGTGTGTGTGTGTGTGCAGGCGCAGGTCCTTCATCAGATCTGGAGTGTGTGTGTGTGTGTGCAGGCGTAGGTCCTTCATCAGATCGGGTGTGTGTGTGTGTTTCCAGGTGCAGGTCCTTCATCAGATCTGGAGTGTGTGTGTGTGTTTCCAGGCGCAGGTCCTTCATCAGATCTGGTGTGTGTGTGTGTTTCCAGGCGCAGGTCCTTCATCAGATCTGGTGTGTGTGTGTGTGTGTGTGTTTCCAGGCGCAGGTCCTTCATCAGATCTGGAGTGTGTGTGTGTGCAGGCGCAGGTCCTTCATCAGATCTGGAGTGTGTGTGTGTGTGCAGGCGCAGGTCCTTCATCAGATCTGGAGTGTGTGTGTGTGTGCAGGCGCAGGTCCTTCATCAGATCTGGTGTGTGTGTGTGAGTGTGTCCAGGTGCAGGTCCTTCATCAGATCTGGTGTGTGTGTGTGTGTGTTTCCAGGTGCAGGTCCTTCATCAGATCTGGTGTGTGTGTGTGAGTGTGTCCAGGTGCAGGTCCTTCATCAGATCTGGTGTGTGTGTGTGTGTGTGTGTTTCCAGGTGCAGGTCCTTCATCAGATCTGGTGTGTGTGTTTCCAGGCGCAGGTCCTTCATCAGATCTAGAGTGTGTGTGTGAGTGTGTGCAGGCGCAGGTCCTTCATCAGATCTGGAGTGTGTGTGTGCAGGCGCAGGTCCTTCATCAGATCTGGAGTGTGTGTGAGTGTGTGCAAGCGCAGGTCCTTCATCAGATCTGGAGTGTGTGTGTGTGTGTGTGTGCGCAGGCGCAGGTCCTTCATCAGATCTGGTGTGTGTGTGTGAGTGTGTCCAGGCGCAGGTCCTTCATCAGATCTGGAGTGTGTGTGTGAGTGTGTGCAGGCGCAGGTCCTTCATCAGATCTGGAGTGTGTGTGTGCAGGCGCAGTTCCTTCATCAGATCTGGTGTGTGTGTGTGAGTGTGTGCAGGCGCAGGTCCTTCATCAGATCTGGAGTGTGTGTGTGAGTGTGTGCAGGCGCAGGTCCTTCATCAGATCTGGAGTGTGTGTGTGAGTGTGTGTGTCCAGGCGCAGGTCCTTCATCAGATCTGGAGTGTGTGTGTGTGTGTCCAGGCGCAGGTCCTTCATCAGATCTGGAGTGTGTGTGTGAGTCTGTGCAGGCGCAGGTCCTTCGTCAGATCTGGAGTGTGTGTGTGTGTGTGTGTGTGTGTGTGTGTGTGTGTGTGTGTCCAGGCGCAGGTCCTTCATCAGATCTGGAGTGTGTGTGTGAGTGTGTGTGTCCAGGCGCAGGTCCTTCATCAGATCTGGAGTGTGTGTGTGTGTGTCCAGGCGCAGGTCCTTCATCAGATCTGGAGTGTGTGTGTGAGTGTGTACAGGCGCAGGTCCTTCATCAGATCTGGAGTGTGTGTGTGAGTGTGTGTGTGCAGGCGCAGGTCCTTTATCAGATCTGGAGTGTGTGTGTGAGTGTGTGCAGGCGCAGGTCCTTCATCAGATCTGGAGTGTGTGTGTGTGTGTGTGTGCGCAGGCGCAGGTCCTTCATCAGATCTGGTGTGTGTGTGTGAGTGTGTGCAGGCGCAGGTCCTTCATCAGATCTGGAGTGTGTGTGTGAGTGTGTCCAGGCGCAGGTCCTTCATCAGATCTGGAGTGTGTGTGTGTGCGCAGGCGCAGGTCCTTCATCAGATCTGGTGTGTGTGTGTGAGTGTGTGCAGGCGCAGGTCCTTCATCAGATCTGGAGTGTGTGTGTGTGTGCAGGCGCAGGTCCTTCATCAGATCTGGAGTGTGTGTGTGAGTGTGTCCAGGCGCAGGTCCTTCATCAGATCTGGAGTGTGTGTGTGAGTGTGTCCAGGCGCAGGTCCTTCATCAGATCTGGAGTGTGTGTGTGTGTGTTCAGGCGCAGGTCCTTCATCAGATCTGGAGTGTGTGTGAGTGTGTGCAGGCGCAGGTCCTTCATCAGATCTGGAGTGTGTGTGTGAGTGTGTGCAGGCGCAGGTCCTTCATCAGATCTGGAGTGTGTGTGTGAGTGTGTGCAGGCGCAGGTCCTTCATCAGATCTGGAGTGTGTGTGTGAGTGTGTCCAGGCGCAGGTCCTTCATCAGATCTGGAGTGTGTGTGTGTGTGTTCAGGCGCAGGTCCTTCATCAGATCTGGAGTGTGTGTGAGTGTGTGCAGGCGCAGGTCCTTCATCAGATCTGGAGTGTGTGTGTGAGTGTGTGCAGGCGCAGGTCCTTCATCAGATCTGGAGTGTGTGTGTGAGTGTGTGCAGGCGCAGGTCCTTCATCAGATCTGGAGTGTGTGTGTGAGTGTGTGCAGGCGCAGGTCCTTCATCAGATCTGGAGTGAGTGTGTGCAGGCGCAGGTCCTTCATCAGATCTGGAGTGTGTGTGTGAGTGTGTGCAGGCGCAGGTCCTTCATCAGATCTGGAGTGTGTGTGTGAGTGTGTGCAGGCGCAGGTCCTTCATCAGATCTGGAGTGTGTGTGTGAGTGTGTGCAGGCGCAGGTCCTTCATCAGATCTGGAGTGTGTGTGTGAGTGTGTGCAGGCGCAGGTCCTTCATCAGATCTGGAGTGAGTGTGTGCAGGCGCAGGTCCTTCATCAGATCTGGAGTGTGTGTGTGAGTGTGTGCAGGCGCAGGTCCCGCATGTAAAACATTTTATTAATTAAACTGCTGGTTTAACTATTATGTATGCCAAGCTTTAAGATTGCCTCTACCTTTGCAAATGACTGCTGTTGAGTGACTTAATGACTACGTTTACAAGCTGTTAAAATTCGGGTTATGGTCGGGTTAAGGTCACTATTCGGGTTTCTGAAACATTCGGGATAACCCGTTTACATGCGTGAGCAGAGAGAGTTACTCCTGTATACATGGAATGTGTAATCAGTCGCCAATATCCTGATGTAAACGGCGACGCACGGTTAGCGTCTGTACGTACGGACAACATTAAGACGCAATATGCGTCATTTCCGATTCTTCTTCCTGTATCCAAAGACAACAACAGCAGCAGCAGCAGGCGGATAATGAACAGTTTGGGGCAGATAGCGATAGTCTTTGTTTGCGCTTTGGCGCTGGTACTGATCCACCAGCAGCACTGACACTACTGTGCCTCATGGTCTTTATTAATAGAAGGAGAGAAATTGAGCAAGAGATGGGAAATGTAGCTGGAGCTGTGCCACACATATCCACGATACCCGTTACCACCAGAGCCCCCGGACACTCTGGGTGAAGGTGCGCAGTCAGGACTGGTGGGAACGGGTTGTAATGGAGTTCACCGACACGGACTGGCGTGAGAATTTTCGTATGTCACGCCAATCTTTTGTTAAACGTGAAGTAACCATTCGCACACCAGGGCCTACAGGGATGCGTGTTGCCATGGTGTTATACAAACTAGCAAGCTGCGCAGAGTATCGTGTGATCGCAAACCAATTCGGAGTGCACAAGAGCACCGTGAAGAAGATGGTGTATTTATTTTGCCACGGAATGGTCGACTCTGTCATCAAAACACTTATTAGAGTCCCCACTTTGGAGGAGGCATGTGCCATCGCAGAAAGATTTGAACGGACCCACTCCATTCCTCAAATCATAGGTAATTCAATTCAGTGCAGTTTTCTAAACGCCCTCCTATATCCTCCAGGGAGTCTGTGATGACAAATACTGGTAAGTGTTTTGCCATTCCCAGCTTTTATATTTAAGTTTATGATGATAATAGTTTGTATAATGTTGACAGACATACTCCACTAAGCTATAATAGAACCACTCCTTAGCATCTATTGAATGTTTTACAAAGTTTTTGAAATTAGAGGTCAAGGAGGTCCACTGTTAAAAAGAAAAATAGAAGTTTTAAAAAAATATCACATGCTTCATGTTCAAATAATTATGATCTCATTATGGACCTGAAAGAATTGGGATTATCATTTTTGCCATAATCAAGCAGCCCCAATTACACTTATTCACTGTGATCATTTTTCCATAGCTTCTGGAGTGTGAGCTGCAAAATGCCTGGTTCTGCGCATGACGCCAATGCACTCGGGCAGTCCCCTCTGTTCCAGAACGCCCACTCCTTCCCAAAGGTAGGTAATGCAGGAAAACAGCATTTGAAATCTTGTTTGGTTGTTAAATGTAAGAGGTATGTTATTCATTTTATATAAATGTTATTAAACCAGAGTTTTAGATTTTATACTTGCGACAAAATAAAAATGTGTGATGACATAATTTCGGACACTAATATTTATATCTCAATGTCCCATGTAGAGAGCAGTGCAGATGGAGGGGCAGGATGTGGATTTCTTCGTGCTGGGAGATCCTGCTTACCGGCAGATGCCCTGGCTAATGAAGGGCTATCTGCAGTCTCCAAGACTGACACCACAGGAGGAATCCTTCAATGTGTATTTGAGTTCTGCTAGAACAAGTATTGAGAGCATTTGGTCGACTGAAATCTCGTTTTCGTGTTCTGTTGGAGCGCAGGGATTTCCATTACACATTTACGCCATACATGGTAGCAACATGTTGTGCTCTGCACAAATTTTGTGAGATGGAGAAGGAGCGTGTGAATCCCAGATGGGCAGAGGAGGCAACATCTGCAGGAAGGCAGTTTCCACAGCCTGTGTCACAGGACAATAGGGCCAATAACAGTGCAGCCACAGCCATGAGACGGGCACTAGCCGATTACCTTGCTGCACATGTCCCACTCCGTAGGCACTTATAGGAGGAGAACGCGAGAGAGTAAGATGAATGGGGGGTGATGGGAAAGAAGCGGATCTAAGCTAATGATTTGTTACTTGCATCGCATTGTTTTTTTTCTGAGGTCTTTAAATGTTTATCTGCTCTCTGGAGTGTGAAACCAGCTCGAGTTTGTTGCTCCCTACTTATGAAAGACAGAGAAGAGGTATCTAAAAGTTGTTTACAATTTCTAATAGAAGTTCAGCACATGCAAGTTTAAGTAACTTTAATATAACATTTGTTATTCAAAATAAATCATATTACATAAAGTAACAGCTTTGTTTGTTTTGTTTTTACAATGAGGCAAAACTGAGGTTCAAATAAGGGTCAACTTGTAGTAGCTTTAAACATATGGAGCAAGTGTGTTACAAAGTGCCTCTGAAAATATTTTGTAATAAATAAAAATTGTAAAGGTGTAAACCTTTTACAAAAATACTTTCAAGAACATACTTCGTAATAAAAGAACAAAACTGACACAATGGTCTCAATTTTTAATTTGTCTTCTACAGTTGGAAGAATCTTGTAAGACCTTGGTCCCCATCGTTGTGGTCAGCACGTTCAGGCTGAGGTGTTTGTGAGTAGGGGACACGATGTGGAGGAGCAGGGGGTTGCCCGTAATTGTCAAAATGGTTGTTGTATGGATGATACATTGGCTGGGGCTGAGAATTAGTAAAGACAGGTTGAGGAGTTGGCCGCTGGAATAAGGCACCTAACCCTGTGAGGAGTTGGGTTATTAAGACACTCGTTGAACGGGTTGATTCTGCGATCAGTTGAGACATGAGTGCTTCATCCCTGGCATGGCTCAACTGCCTTTGCTGCTCACTCCATTGGTTCTGTGCGTGCTGCATTCTCTCCATGAACTGTTGTTGTTGAGTAAGTGAAGCAGTTCCACGGGGCCTGGACCTGCGACTTGACCCACCTAAAGCAGACAAGACAGCCCTTAGCTTGCACCATCAGCTATACTACATAATGTCTCTTCTTAATCACTATAATCAAAGTGACCATTAAAGATACTGATTATTTTCAGACATTACACAAGGAAGAGGATTGATTGTTATAATACTGCTCTAACCAGTTATGCCTTAGTAATACTATTTAGAAATCCTACCAGGAGTAGCTGCAGTGGGATTTGATGGCTGTGTAGACTGAGAAGGCGCAGTGGCATCCGATGGTTGTGTAGGAGGTCCACATGCTCCATTCTCTGCATCTGGCCAAAAAAGACACCAAAAACAAGCAAAACGTTAAAGCTTGATGTTAGAAAAGTAGGGAAGGCAATTGTTTGGTGACTTCTATTAAGCTAACCGCTTACCTGTGTTATCATCCACACCATCATCATCCTCTCCTTCAAGATCTAGTGAGCCACTTCCACTTGTTACGTTGCTTGCTGCGTCTGTCCGGCCAAACGTTGCATCAGTCAAAATAGCATAAATACTATGTGTATAAAATTAACAAAAAACAAGAGATGTCTTTTTACCCATCATCATTAGGAGACCGCAAAATAGCAATAGACACTGCCTTACACTGACGTAACTTTACATTAATTTGACGTTTATTTTACTTATTTATCAGGGACAGTGCATGTTACCCATACACAAAAGAAATATATTTGAAATATATTTTCAGTATATATTTTGGAATATATGCAAATATTTGAAATTGGCCCAATAATTATATATTTCACACTTAACATCATATATTTTTGTTATATTTCAGAATATATTTCAATGTATTTGGAATATATGCCACATATATTTTGACACTTTTGGGGACCCATACAGAAAAAAATACATTGAAATATATTCTGAAATATAACAAAAATATATGATGTTAAGTGTGAAAAATATTTATTGGGCCAATGTCAAATATTTGCATATATTCCAAAATATATACTGACAATATATTTCAAATATATTTCTTTTGTGTATGGGTGGGCAGCAGTTGTGGAACTAATGAGTAGCATTACTATTTATTATAACAATTGACCTTAGTTACGTAGCTATTTTGCTCAGATAAGGCGAGCTAACCTACCTTGGTCGTCAGGTAACTGTTCCTGTTCGTCCTCAAAGCCGACATCTACCCCGCTGTTTTCGGCAGAAGTGATGGGCCTATTCCCCAAAATCTCATCCATTATGTCGAACTGGGGGAAAGAAGACGGGTCGGACCCGCTTGTACCGTTCTGTTTCTTCGCCTTGAAGTATGCCTTTTTCAGCGTCTTCCAGCGGTACTTGATTTGGTCTGGCGTCCGTACAAACCCTGCTTCGCGTAACTTTTCGGTCACCTTCTTATAAATCTCACTATCTCTGTACTTTCTGCCGTCAATAAAAGACATTATATTATTGGTTTTCACCACACTAAGAAAGAAATTGGTCTCCTCCTCGCTCCAAAAGTGTGGTACTGTGCTGCGTCCCGCCATGTTAACTTGTTTACTTCCGCTATACTGCACGCAGGGTTTTTTTATGCGCCGTCTCTACTCAAAAGACCAAGATTCCTTGCGAATAGAACATGCGCAGAACACACATTTTGATGCGGATATGCCGAAACGCGTTTACAAGACCAAATGAAAAGGGGTACCCCAGGTATAATATCCGTTTTTACAAACCGGGTTATGAGCATATCCGGGTTTTTGCCGGTGTTTACATGGCCGTGCGCGACCGGGTTATTGCTAATATTCCGGTTTTGAACGGGTTATTGGCTGCATGTAAACGTAGTCAATGATGTGGGAACTGGTGAGTTGTCACTGTTTGTTATACGGTGCTAAAAGTGTGTTGTATGTGTATATGGTTCAGTTAGCCGGCGCTGGCTGTACTTTAATCATACGGAGTGTGACTATATACATTTTGTGTTTATTTAAATGAGCAAAACATTAATAATTAATCTTAATATTGTTGAATTATGAAGTTATCAACTACTCTTAGATTCTGAAATGTATTTTGAAGCTATTTATCGATATTGTCTATTTATAAGAGTATTCTTGCTGATTGTTAAGTTATTTATATTGCTATATGCAAGTATTTATATTGAATCATGTACATGAGGAAACAAATGAACTGAGATTATGATTATGATAATGTGATGACTTTATTATATTATGATTATGGTGATTATAGTTGTGATGCTTGGAACGATGTATTAATTGGTCCTGTTTTGTACAGGCCAGGTTCTGTGCATTGATGGCGAGCCACTAGGCCCAAACCTGATGCTTTGGAGTGCATGCATCTACCGGTGTGGTAGGAGGCGCTGCAGCTGCTAACTTTGCTACACCTGCGCACACACCCTCAGAGACATGTTCACACACCTTTGACACTTTATACATCTACATATTGGTACTGATCTTATGAACTGTTCCATCGTGGACTCTGTCTGTCTCGAGGCTGTGTGTTGGGAACCACGGCGGCTTCAAGCAGCTTTTTAGGATTGAGAGAATTCTGAGATTGTTGTATGCTCATTAATAACTTTGGACTGAATACTTCCTATGTGCACGTGTAAATATTGTAAATACTTGTTGTCCTATATGTAATACAATTCACAATTGCACTTAGAGTGGCCACCTGTCCCGCTTTACGTTGTACTGTACAGCAATTTTACCCTTTTGCCTCACGCAAATTGAGCATCTGTCCCGCTTTTTCATTCGACCCTGCCTAATAAATACACGGATACGTCCATAGGCGTACGGTTAACTTATGTCCAATAGTTCAGCGGAGAGCAATACAAGCGGTAGTCGATAGGCTCGTACGATAGAGTCGTACGTCAATCAAACAGTTGACTGGTGCACGGCACGCCTCCTCAACGTTGTCAACAATCTCAAATTGGAGAGCGCGCTGTTCAGTCAGGTTAAGCAGCCATGGCCAGTGTGGCCACGAAAAAGAGAAGATGCACTTTTAATAGCGAATGGACCGCAACATACTCATGGTTAAGACGTGTAAATGGCGAAGCAGAGAGCTTTTTGCATTTTATGCCAAAGCAGTTTTTCTGTGGGACATGGTGGAGAATGCGACGTGAAGCGACACGGTGCGTGTGAGTACCACAGTAAAAAAGCACATCATCAGGAAACATGCAAATCAGTGCAATCGTTTTTCAATAAACCAAATGACCTGCAGGCTGACAAAGTTTCGGCAGCAGAAGTGACGAGCATTTATCATGCCGTACAGCACACACATTCATATCGCTCTACCGACTGCAGTAACAAGTTAGCCCCAGTAGTTTTTCCAGATTCTGAAATAGCTAAGAAAATGTCGTGTGGCCGCACCAAAGCAACAGCTATTGTAACAGATGTCCTTGCTCCGGTCTCAGTGGAAAAATGTATTCAAGAACTGACATTGCGGGTGGAACACACACACCGTTTTTTTCAGTGGCGTCAGATGCTTCTAACCACGGCAGCACCAAGCTTTTCCCCCTGGCAGTGAGATACTGGACCCCAGAGCTTGGGTTAAAGAATAGAGTTGTTGATTTTTACGAGGATAGCGCGGAGACGTCAGAATCAATCCACCGCCAGATTACTAACAAACTGAAAGAGAATGGCCTCAGACTGGAGATAATCTCCACTTACACAGCTGATAACGCTAGTGTGAATTATAGAAAGTTCAAATCTGTTTATCAGAAGCTGAAGGCAGATAATGCTGGCATTATCAAGGCTAATTGTATGGCTCATGTTGTGCATAATTGTGCGAAATATGCTGGAGACAAACTAGACATAGACATCGAATGTACAACTAACAAGATTTACTGTCACTTCTCATCATCTGCAAAGCGCACTGAAGAACTGAAATCATTGTTTGAATTTGTGGATCAAGACTATCATGCTGTACTGAGGCATGTACCTACAAGATGGCTAAGTATATGGCCTGCTGTCTCAAGGCTTCATGTCAGCTGGCCTGCAGTGAAGGCCTACTTTCTGTCATTAGGAGAGGAACACTGTCCAAAGGTGCTATGGAAGCTTTTTAAAAAGGATCAACACGGTGATGGGCTCCCTCTTCAGTTACAGGTCTATCTTTCCTTCCTCCATAATGCACTGAAGACATTCCATGATGTTATACTGCTGTTGAGGGAGACAGTATAACTGTCTGTGAGTTATGTGGCATTCTCTCCACTCTTCAGAGAAAGCTCCAGCAGCGGCAGGCAGACTCCTTTTTTGGAGTTGAAACCAGTGCACTTCTCCAAAAGTTTCCAGACTGTGAAGCAACAGCAATCAAGCAGGACTTCTCTCATTTCTACAGCAGTTCACTCCGCTACCTTGAGTAATGGTATGATTTCTCAGACAGCAACTTTCACAAGCATGTGGCATTGTTAGGACTTAAGAGTGAATTCACATTCTCTCATCTCTGTGATGTGGTGGAGATCCTCCAGATGAGAGATAAACTAAACATGGATGAGGTCTATGAAGAATACTGTGTGATTTTGCCACGCCAGCAGGAGGTTGTAAAGAGAACAGTTCCTGTTGTGGAGAAATGGTCAACTTTTCTCCAAGGCACAAACACACCAAATTTGACTGTACTTGGATCCTTTCTCTTTAGCATCCCTGTGACAAATGCACATGTGGAAAGAGTGTTTTCACTGATGACTGCAGCATGGACTGACCAACGTAACCGGTGCTCGTGGATCTTATCAAGAGTGAGATTCAAGTCAAGAGCAACTTTGGATATAGCTGCACAGAGTTCTACAGCTATGCATTGAAAGAGAAAACTCTCCTGGATGCAGTACGGACAGACAAAAAGTATAAATTCAAGAAGAACAACAATTAAGGTAAAATGAACATTCGTTGTATAACATTTATATTTGTGGTCCTCTTGCTACACCTATGTTGGTTTTTATTTGGTTGGTTTGCTGCAACCTATGTGTTTCAGAAAAGTGCTATCCATGGTGCTGGGGAATGCTGTTGGCCTGCTACCGTCTGGATTGTGTTGACACACAGGCAAAATATGTGTCTGCTTGATGGGAGAATTTTTTACTTTTTTTTTTTATCCCATATAGCCATTCTTATCAAAAAAGATTTTGGTTTACCTTATTTGCACTGAAAAAGTTAAACTTTCTATAGGCAAGCCCTAAATATTTTGCACTGTATAGGCTAGGCCTTATATTTTGTTGAACTTAAATAGGCTAGGCCTAATGTTTTATTTTGTGTCTTGTATTTTAAGGTGAATTTGATTCACTCAGAGCATTTTTTTTTTAGTTTCGTAATGTCTGTCCTTTGGACAGTTGACTAATTTGATAGTCCCAATAAAGACGAGATGTTGCAAAATTAGTGTTTTGTCTTTTATAGGGCTAGGCCTATGCCTTAAGCTGTAGAAACTTTGGGTGATATTTTGGGTCAGGTAGTGTCTTAATCTTTTAGTCGGTGGGTTTAAAAATGTTTCTTGGTAAATTAGATCTTACGTTTAAAGTTATTACGTCTGTCCCACATTGTCCCACTTTACCATGCTACTTGTCCCACATTTTGTCTGACCGGAGGTGGTCACCCTGATTGCACTGCAGCCGTGACTCTGTGAATCATTGAACTCTACCTTTTCTTTCCTGAGCCAAACTAAGATCTTTTGATACTGGTCCACTATTTTATTTATAATTGCAGCACTTATATATGCTTCATTACCATCGGTGTTTAAACTAAACTCATTTATGTTTTGCCAATGTAAACATTCAAGAGCAAGACACGAAAGAGAACTCGCGTCTAGATTTGTGCGCGCGTCTGTGTGTATGCGTAGGCTACTCATCTCAGACAGCGTAAAAATATTGAGTTATCGTTCAAGTCTTGCACTTGAATGGACAAATTCACACAAAAAGTATGTCAACATGTCTTATGCCTTGAGTGAACATGTATGGTCAAGCGAGACACTCACAGTATCGGTGTAGGCCGAATCAGCTCTGAATTTAATAGCTTTTGTAACTTTAATAAAGATTAATCTTTAATTTATACAGTCAAATATGCAATGTTATTTTACATTTGATTATTTGATTCAATTTCTGTACCTGAAAGCTAATGTTAGACCTACCTGAAAAGCATAGTTTATTTTATTAGTATCTTTGCTCTATTATATTTATTTGTGCTTTTGCTTCTGGTTAGATTATTTGGTCTTATTTTCTTTATTTTATTTGACAGTAGTCTTTTTTCCCCTGAGCACATACCGAATCATACCGAAACCGTGAACCTAAAACCGTGATACACACTGAACCGTGAGCTATTTGAACCGCTGCAGCCCTAGTACAGTGTCACAGTCGGATGATGACTCAGAGTGAGAGGTTTTAGTGGCGAACCCAGCATGTTCTGGAAGACTGGCGGTGAGAAGAGCTGGTGGAGGTAGTGCTGTAAGGAGACGAACTCCATGAACTGCGAATGTTGCAGTCGCTACCCCATAACTGCGGGGAACATGAAGTTTGCCGACAGCACTTCACAGTTTAAACACTATATTCTAGTTAAACACTATACTCTAGTTAAACACTATACTCTAGTTAAACACTATACTCTAGTTAAACAATATACTCTAGTTAAACACAATACTCTAGTTAAACACAATACTCTAGTTAAACACAATACTCTAGTTAAACACTATACTCTAGTTAAACACTATACTCTAGTTAAACAATATACTCTAGTTAAACACTATACTCTAGTTAAACACAATACTCTAGTTAAACACTATACTCTAGTTAAACACTATACTCTAGTTAAACACTATACTCTAGTTAAACACAATACTCTAGTTAAACACTATACTCTAGTTAAACACTATACTCTAGTTAAACACTATACTCTAGTTAAACACAATACTCTAGTTAAACACTATACTCTAGTTAAACACTATACTCTAGTTAAACACTATACTCTAGTTAAACACAATACTCTAGTTAAACACTATACTCTAGTTAAACACTATACTCTAGTTAAACAATATACTCTAGTTAAACACAATACTCTAGTTAAACACAATACTCTAGTTAAACACAATACTCTAGTTAAACACTATACTCTAGATAAACACTATACTCTAGTTAAACACTATACTCTAGTTAAACACTATACTCTAGTTAAACACTATACTCTAGTTAAACAATATACTCTAGTTAAACACTATACTCTAGTTAAACACTATACTCTAGTTAAACACAATACTCTAGTTAAACACTATACTCTAGTTAAACACTATACTCTAGTTAAACACTATACTCTAGTTAAACACTATACTCTAGTTAAACACAATACTCTAGTTAAACACTATACTCTAGTTAAACACTATACTCTAGTTAAACACTATACTCTAGTTAAACACTATACTCTAGTTAAACACTATACTCACTATACTCTAGTTAAACACTATACTCTAGTTAAACACTATACTCTAGTTAAACACTATACTCACTATACTCTAGTTAAACACTATACTCTAGTTAAACACAATACTCTAGTTAAACACAATACTCTAGTTAAACACTATACTCTAGTTAAACACTATACTCTAGTTAAACACTATACTCTAGTTAAACACTATACTCTAGTTAAACACTATACTCTAGTTAAACACAATACTCTAGTTAAACACTATACTCTAGTTAAACACTATACTCTAGTTAAACACTATACTCTAGTTAAACACTATACTCTAGATAAACACTATACTCTAGTTAAACACAATACTCTAGTTAAACACTATACTCTAGTTAAACACTATACTCTAGTTAAACAATGTACTCTAGTTAAACACAATACTCTAGTTAAACACAATACTCTAGTTAAAAAATATACTCTAGTTAAACACAATACTCTAGTTAAACACTATACTCTAGTTAAACACAATACTCTAGTTAAACACAATACTCTAGTTAAACACAATACTCTAGTTAAACACTATACTCTAGTTAAACACTATACTCTAGTTAAACACTATACTCTAGTTAAACACTATACTCTAGTTAAACACTATACTCTAGTTAAACACAATACTCTAGTTAAACAATATACTCTAGTTAAACACAATACTCTAGTTAAACACTATACTCTAGTTAAACACTATACTCTAGATAAACACAATACTATAGTTAAACACTATACTCTAGTTAAACACAATACTCTAGTTAAACACTATACTCTAGTTAAACACAATACTCTAGTTAAACACTATACTCTAGTTAAACACAATACTCTAGTTAAACACAATACTCTAGTTAAACACAATACTCTAGTTAAACACTATACTCTAGTTAAACACTATACTCTAGTTAAACACTATACTCTAGATAAACACTATACTCTAGTTAAACACAATACTCTAGTTAAACACAATACTCTAGTTAAACACAATACTCTAGTTAAACACAATACTCTAGTTAAACACAATACTCTAGTTAAACACAATACTCTAGTTAAACACAATACTCTAGTTAAACACTATACTCTAGTTAAACACTATACTCTAGATAAACACAATACTATAGTTAAACACAATACTCTAGTTAAACACTATACTCTAGTTAAACACAATACTCTAGTTAAAAACAATACTCTAGTTAAACACTATACTCTAGTTAAACACTATACTCTAGTTAAAAACAATACTCTAGTTAAACACAATACTCTAGTTAAACACTATACTCTAGTTAAACACAATACTCTAGTTAAACACTATACTCTAGTTAAACACTATACTCTAGTTAAACACTATACTCACTATACTCTAGTTAAACACTATACTCTAGTTAAACACTATACTCTAGTTAAACACTATACTCACTATACTCTAGTTAAACACTATACTCTAGTTAAACACAATACTCTAGTTAAACACAATACTCTAGTTAAACACTATACTCTAGTTAAACACTATACTCTAGTTAAACACTATACTCTAGTTAAACACTATACTCTAGTTAAAAACAATACTCTAGTTAAACACAATACTCTAGTTAAACACTATACTCTAGTTAAACACTATACTCTAGTTAAACACTATACTCTAGATAAACACAATACTATAGTTAAACACTATACTCTAGTTAAACACAATACTCTAGTTAAACACAATACTCTAGTTAAACACTATACTCTAGTTAAACACTATACTCTAGTTAAACACAATACTCTAGTTAAACACTATACTCTAGTTAAACACTATACTCTAGTTAAACACTATACTCTAGATAAACACAATACTATAGTTAAACACAATACTCTAGTTAAACACTATACTCTAGTTAAACACAATACTCTAGTTAAAAACAATACTCTAGTTAAACACAATACTCTAGTTAAACACAATACTCTAGTTAAACACAATACTCTAGTTAAACACTATACTCTAGTTAAACACTATACTCTAGTTAAACACTATACTCACTATACTCTAGTTAAACACTATACTCTAGTTAAACACTATACTCACTATACTCTAGTTAAACACTATACTCTAGTTAAACACAATACTCTAGTTAAACACTATACTCTAGTTAAACACTATACTCTAGTTAAAAACAATACTCTAGTTAAAAACAATACTCTAGTTAAACACAATACTCTAGTTAAACACTATACTCTAGTTAAACACAATACTCTAGTTAAAAACAATACTCTAGTTAAACACAATACTCTAGTTAAACACTATACTCTAGTTAAACACTATACTCTAGTTAAACACTATACTCACTATACTCTAGTTAAACACTATACTCTAGTTAAACACTATACTCTAGTTAAACACTATACTCACTATACTCTAGTTAAACACTATACTCTAGTTAAACACAATACTCTAGTTAAACACAATACTCTAGTTAAACACTATACTCTAGTTAAACACTATACTCTAGTTAAACACTATACTCTAGTTAAACACTATACTCTAGTTAAAAACAATACTCTAGTTAAACACAATACTCTAGTTAAACACTATACTCTAGTTAAACACTATACTCTAGTTAAACACTATACTCTAGATAAACACAATACTATAGTTAAACACTATACTCTAGTTAAACACAATACTCTAGTTAAACACAATACTCTAGTTAAACACTATACTCTAGTTAAACACAATACTCTAGTTAAACACAATACTCTAGTTAAACACAATACTCTAGTTAAACACTGTACTCTAGTTAAACACTATACTCTAGTTAAACACAATACTCTAGTTAAACACTATACTCTAGTTAAACACAATACTCTAGTTAAACACTGTACTCTTGTTAAACACTATACTCTAGTTAAACACTATACTCTAGTTAAACACTGTACTCTAGTTAAACACTGTACTCTAGTTAAACACTGTACTCTAGTTAAACACTGTACTCTAGTTAAACACTGTACTCTAGTTAAACACAATACTCTAGTTAAACACAATACTCTAGTTAAACACAATACTCTAGTTAAACACTATGCTCTAGTTAAACACAATACTCTAGTTAAACACTATACTCTAGTTAAACACAATACTCTGTTAAACACAATACTCTAGTTAAACACAATACTCTAGTTAAACACAATACTCTAGTTAAACACTGTACTCTAGTTAAACACTATACTCTAGTTAAACACTATACTCTAGTTAAACACAATACTCTAGTTAAACACAATACTCTAGTTAAACACAATACTCTAGTTAAACACTATGCTCTAGTTAAACACAATACTCTAGTTAAACACTATACTCTAGTTAAACACAATACTCTGTTAAACACAATACTCTAGTTAAACACAATACTCTAGTTAAACACAATACTCTAGTTAAACACTATGCTCTAGTTAAACACTATACTCTTGTTAAACACTATACTCTAGTTAAACACAATACTCTAGTTAAACACAATACTCTAGTTAAACACAATACTCTAGTTAAACACCACAATACTCTAGTTAAACACTATACTCTTGTTAAACACTATACTCTAGTTAAACACAATACTCTTGTTAAACACTTTACTCTAGTTAAACACTGTACTCTAGTTAAACACTATACTCTAGTTAAACACAATACTCTAGTTAAACACAATACTATTGTCAAGTTGTTATTATTACAAGATGTTGACTTCTTTAAACATTTTGAAGTTTTCTGGGATTGTTGGAAAAAAAAACATACTTTTGAAAATGTAAGACAATGGTGGGGAAATTGGAAAAACACAAATACGAATGTTTTGTCAGCAATATACAGTTAAAGAGGTCATTACATGTTTTTTTATTTTTTATTATTATGTTCCCTTAGGTGCAATTATAGTATTACTATAGTTTTTTTTTACAAAAAACTTTTAAAATGTAGTGATTTATGACCTTTTCCCACCCTGTTTCTAATCCTCTGATTCAAACAGTCTGTTTTGGGGGTGTTTCCCCTTTAAGAGTTCAGTGTTAACGCCCACTGTTATGATTGGTTAACGTCAGTGCCTATGCATCAATTGTTAACGCCCCCAGCCAGAACACTTGCGGATTCGGCGTATTTAAAAAGTAGTTTAAAGTTTTAAATACATTACTTACAGTTTGGGTCGTCGTTGTTGAGCCCAGAATAGTCGGCACGAACTTATCTTTGAGCAACAGTTTTCTGGCAAAGCCAGCATCATTTTGGGATTTGTTCTCTACCACTGCCGTGACTGGGACAAATAAAGTGCATCCATTTTTCCCTGTCGTCTGGATCTTTCGCAGCATATTCAAAGATGTTGTTTGTCCACAGCCAGGAACAGCACATCTGCGTGGCATCGTAATTTCCCTGTACACAGACCCACTCGCTGTCCGTCGACTGAACACTTGTGAGGCGCGCTGTGCGCGGGCAACGATACGAAATGAGCGTAGTTGTCTTGCGCTTAAAGCGTAGTTGTCTTGTGCTGGAGGCGGTCATATGCAAACGCTGGTACTTCACTTCGTACCGTGACGTCACTTCTTACCATGGATCCAGAACGAGCTGTATTTAGAGCTTGATTAAATAAATGATTCATTTATAATGGGGAGGACGTCTTAAGCTATGAAACTTGCAGGACGTTTTAATGGTACCTCTTATATACCAAAAGATCAAGGCAAATTTGGTTTCTCATGTCATGACCCCTTTAATTCCACAAATATGATAAAGAAAGCTATTCAAACTCTTGAACGATCTATAGTTTCCATAGAGAAAGATTTGTTGGATAGACATGATCCTGGTTTGTCTTACTGTTTACAACAAAAAAAGTGTGAGTTGGGGTCCTTGTTAATTGAAAGGGTGAAAGGAGCCTTGGTGAGGTCTCGTTTTATTGCAGTAAATGAGATGGATGCCCCAAGTGCATATTTTTTTAACCTGGAACGTTCAGTAGCACAGCACAAACAAATGGCCTGCCTTCGTCAGCCCGATGGAAGGGTCACTACTAACATTGCAGAAATGCGTCATCATGCAGTGGAATTTTACTCCTGTTTATACACTGCAGAACATTGTGACTTGGACAGTGCTGAACAGTTATTTCAAGGCCTTCCTAAATTGGACTCTGATTCTAAGACTGCCTTGGACTCTTCCTTAACGTTTGAGGAACACTTTTGGGACCTTCTTGGTGTTGATCTCTATGAAGTTTTTTGTGAATGTTTCAAAGATGGATTTTTGCCTGTCACATGTCACCGTGCTGTTCTTTCTTTGCTTCCTAAAAAGGGAGATCTGTCTTTGTTAAAGAACTGGAGGCCTGTTGCCTTATTGACCATGGAATATAAGATCTTGTCAAAATGTCTTGCTAATAGGTTAAAGAAATACGTACACACAATAGTGCATAAAGATCAGACATACTGCATACCAAATAGGTCAATAATGGATCATTTGTTTTTAGTATGAGATATTTTAGACATTTGTAAAACATTTAATTTAGGAGTTGGTACTTAAATGTGCCCAATGTACTTAAAGTTTTGGGGTTTGGGGAAAGTTTTTTAAATTGGATACAACTCCTTTATGCTGGGGCTTCGTGTATGGTGAAAGTTGGGGGTGGTTTGAGTAAACCTGTCCGTTGTCTGGTTTGTTGTACAGTATTGCTATTGAACCTCTACTTTTTAATTTAAGAACGACTTTATGTGGGTTTTCAATACCAAATGTGATTCAGGATACAAATATCTCTATTACTGCTTATGTGACTGTGTTGGTTAGCCGTGGGCAAGATATTACTGTTCTGTCTGAAGTCCTTCATTTAAATGAGAGGGCTTCATCAGCAAAGGTAAATTGGGACAAAAGTGAGGCTTTTTGGGCAGGTCAAGATCCTCTACAGTCTACATTGTTTGCCATCACTGCCAGGAAAGCTTAATTGGGGCAAAGCAGGGTTAAAAATTTTGGGAGTTCATTTAGGTTCAATCGATTTTCAGAAGTTAAATTGGGAGGGTGTTATGGAGAAAGTATGCACCCGATTGTCTCGCTGGACTTGGCTGCTACCCAAACTATCCTACAGGGGGAGAGTCTTGATTGCCAATAACTTGGTTGCTTCCACATTATGGCACAGATTGAATGTGTTACAACCACCGGCTGGACTAGTGCAAGAAGTACAAAGGAACTTGGTTAATTTTTTCTGGTCCGGACAACATTGGGTGCGTTCCTCTGTACTGTTTCTTCCGACACAAGGAGGCCACAGTTTGGTGGATATCAGGTCCAGGTTAATGACGTTTCGTTTACAAGCTGCCCAGAGACTATTATACAACAATGATAGTACTTGGTTTGACACCGCAGTGGTACTTTTGAGACGAGCTGGTGGAATGGGACTTGATGAGCATTTGTTTCTGATGAAGCTAGAAGAGACTGAGCTTACAGATCTTACTCCCTTCTACAAATCTGTTCTGGAAGCCTGGAAAGTTTTTGCATTTTCAAGATCACCTGAAGTAACTGCCGGGATGTGGCTGTTGGAGGAACCGTTGTTTCTTAACTCTTTTCTGCCTTCGAGACTTTTATCCTCAGCCTTTCTGCGTGCACGTCTACTGTCTGCTGGGTGCACAAAGCTGGGGCATTTACTACACACCAGTGTGGAATCATTGGGCAGGAAAGCTGGAGTGAAGTCAACAAGAGTTCTACAAAAGCTCATCATGGAGGTCATTGGAGAACTGGATTTTAACTATCGTTCCTTCCTGGACAATCCAGCCATGATAGATGAATGGAGAGGTGGATGTGAGTATTGTTTTCCCTCTCTGACTGTAAGAGCTGCTGTGGGGGACTGGAGGGAAGAGAGGAGGGGTCTACTGTCATTCAGAACTCCACAAATGGATGGATTTGAGTCGGTGGGAAAGAAAGCCCTTTATGTCACCTGTGTAAAAGTGTCTAATTTCCGTTCTTTGACTGGGGTTCTTTCAACGAAATGGACGGAGGTTTTTGGCACTGACTCTTCCCCCAATGGTAGTTGGCGTATCTTGTACAAGCGCCCAATTGACCAGCAGACTGGTGACCTCCAGTGGAGGATTGTACACGGATGCATAGCTACAAACAGGTATGTGGTGCATATTGATCCTAGTGTTAGTGTGGGTTGTCCTTTTTGTGTAGATGTTTTTCATTTGTTCATGCAATGTACAAGGTTGATGGATTTGTTCTCCTTGTTAACAGAGTGGGTTACATGTTTTGGTGAAACTTTTTCTTTTCAGTTGTTCATCTTTGGTCCAAAGTACACCGTTGAGCAAAAGAATGTTTTGGTTTTACTTCATTTTTTTTTTTTGGTAATGCAAAATTAGCCATCTGGAAAACTAGACAAAATAAGATATTAGGACAAGATGCAGTAAATCCAGTTTTCATGTTTTTGGGCCTAGTGGGTTCTCGTCTCAGAGTGGAATATGCGTACTATAAATTAGTTGGGCGTATAGAGCATTTTATGGAAATTTGTGGGATAAACCATGTTTTATGTACACTTTATGATGATGAATTGGTGTTAAAATTTTTATGTTTATTTATTTATGTATTTGTTGTGATGATGAATGATTGTTATCATCCTCATCATCATCATATTGTGTTGAACAAATATATTTGTTTATAATTGTTTGTTAAAATAAGTGTCTTAATCCTCTCTCTCTCTCTCTCTCTCTCTCTCTCTCTCTCTCTCTCTCTCTCTCTCTCTCTCTCTCTTTCTCTTGCTGGACCACATCCCCCTTGCCACAACTACGTTCAGATTCATCAATCGGAATTCAGAACAAGCCAAAAGTTGTATTATATATTAGTGCTGTCAAAATGAGCGTGTTAAAGAATGTGAATTTTTTCAGTTTAACCTGTTAAGCTTCACCAGCGCGCGGACGCACTGCAGCGTTTATTTATTTTTTAAATAGTTGAAAGTTACTATCAGATTTAATGTTATTACCTTGACAAACTATACATCATACACAGGATTTTGTTTACATGTAATGCATAAATAAAAATGGAACTTAGTTCAAATAAGTCAATATAAAATATCCAGGTGGAACAAACATAAAATAGCTTTGGGTATCCATATACTTTAAAACTCTTTCTGATCAAGTAAATACAGGCTTGATGATCATCTTAATGTGATAAATACAAATAATAAATGTGGCATGAAGTCTCTTTGTGTTTAATATTAGTAATAATAGCCTATATATATATTCTTCTTTGTCTGTGTGTGCACAAAGACACAAGGAGTGACAGCGGTGTGGTGACGTGAGGAGCAAGTGATGTGGGAAGTAGAAATAAGTATTGAATATACAATGCTGTCATTCGCCAAATCCTAATCCTTATTAACTTGATTTAGAACAGATTAAAGCTTGTGGTAATAATTCACATTTCATGTGTTTTTCTTCCCCAAGGCAACAACTGTGGTTATAAGCCGCACTGAGTACACTTGTCATCAAACCGTGCCTGTGTTTTAGACAGAGATTATCGTATCATGTGCAGTTGGACAGATGTTGTGTTATTATGCAGGACAGCGAGCACTCTTCCTCATCGGAGGAGATGGGTCCTATTCCTCCTCTTCACCGTCCTATTTTCCCTCATCGTCCACCCCCACCTCCTCCCAGTCCCGCTTTCCCAGATCTTCCTCCTCGGGGAGTTTGATGAGGTAATGGACATATTCTATGCAGGCTTTTCCATTACCAGTACCAGCTCAACTCCACTCGTCTCGGCTCGCGTTTGCTCCGGTTTCCATTGCAGATAGTACCTCCACAATAGTACCTGGTCGTCATAGCGACGGCGCAGGAGACTGCCGTGACCTAATCTTCTACGCGACACACACCCGCTACCCACTGAAGAATAACACATTTTAGGAATCTTTTTCAGATATGCTTTCTTAATCATCACGGTGAAGAATACTGATTTTAGCATTTGAGGTATAGATGAAGATTAAGTCAAGCAATTCAGGAGTCTGACATTAGCTTTTGTCTTTATGCACTTCCTGACCATTAAGCTCAAGCTACAGCGGTGCCTTTGTCTCTATGATAATGTTAAGGTTTGAGTCATCAAGTGGGATGATGGGATTAGCAATACAATAGAGTGTTATATGCTGATTGGCTCGGTTTCTCTGGAGCAATCTAGATAAACTGCAATACAGGTTTTTCGCTGGATAGAATCAACCCCTCCCTGCTTTCGTATGATTCGTTTGAATTTGTCTCCACCCCAGAAGTCTCCTCCTCCTTGGAATGGAGATTATATTGCAATGTAAACGGTTTAGATTTAGATAATGCTGGAAGTACTGCAGCCCGTACAGCGGAGTTCTCAATAAAGAATAACTTCTGTTGACCGCGATCCCAACTGTCTCCTGGTCAATGCTTCGATGAAAGAACACTTTACAACACCACACACACAGGACAATGGAGGAAATCGAGTGTATGCTGTTTTACATAATATTAGTAATGGGTATATCACGCAATCTCTGGCCAAACTATTTAAAAATGGCGGGGTTATTCAGGATACTCCGTCTGGCGCGTGCAGTGATGACGCAGTGAATAATGAGTCTCTCTGACCAATCAGCAGTCTGCCGTGTGTCACGTCACAGTTTAGCAGTGGTAGGCCGTCAGGGCCTTCTCTGCTGGCCGACACACTATCAGAATCACTGACTTGCACTTTAATATATATATATATTTTAATTAATGAGTATTCAATTATTCCCAATAGTCCATTCTCTTAATTTCATAGCTTTTCTCTTGGTTGCGCTGCTTCCAGTAGTGTATGTTTAATTTAGCGCTTTTATCCAATCATAGTGTTGCCAGGGTCAAATATATCTGCCTCGAGGCCTTCAGAATCGATAGTGCGGGCGTCTGTAGCTTAAAATGAATGGCAATGAAACTGTTGCTTTAACCAATCAGATAATCAGTCAGATTTAATCAGCCAATCAGATTTCGAGTTGACTGCACTGGGGCCATCTAGCAGGCGGACAATAACGTCTGCATTTTCACGCCCTTTGATTGGATGGTCAGAGCGTGTACTACTATTACTGGTAGTCAGAGCTAGCTAACCGCATCTGTAGCGAACTGTGTAACTAAAATATATTCCTGTAGATTTAATCGTTTTTCAAACCACAAATTAATGTTTCTTTCCTTCCTCGACCACCAGCAGGTTCAAACCTACCGGAAAAAATCCCTTATTCAGCTTACGCAGATTCGGATCTCTATCGATCTGTCCGGGTAAAAACAGAACTGACTGCAATGTAAAGTTATGCCAGGACTGATTTTGAAGGCTAAAGTCCCGCTGATCTCATTGATATCATTCATAAATCTGTGTGAGAGCTTGTGTCGGCTGTAGCGTTACACATCGTCATGTTTAGCTGTGTTTCCCCTGTTTACTGCTTCTGTCGAGCACACACTCTCAGCACTAAAGCCGGGACAGACTGGACTTTCAGCACATTAGCCTTGATGGCGATAGAAAAGCTTGTTGGGACTGAAACGCACAGACAACCTGTACAACCAAGTCATTTAAGTCTTTTTGAGGAAGGAAATTAGGATGGATTTTGTGTAAAAAGATAATCAGTAGTTTTGGAGAGTATAATGCATTTTTGGCCCCCGGTTTTGTCCGTGCTGAATATGATTTTCTTCCTAATTTTTCTTGTAAATGTATGATCGAAACAACTTCTTTTTTCAAACATTAATACTACTGTAACCATTGAAGGATAAGACAGAGAGGATCCGTTTCTGAATTTATAATCGGTACGCAAGAACCACAAGCCGAACTCACTCGCTCGTTTCTCTACCCGGCCTTTCCCGAACTCCCGGCCTTAACCCTTTACCTGCCGGGGCAAAATAAAAACAGGAATTTCACAACAATTATAGAGAATGTGCGTGTGCTGCTAAACTATTAAAAGTTATTCAGGTTGGACATCACTGAAGGCCTAGGTGTGAAATGCACGGCCCGCCACTGCATTTTAGTATCGCCTCAGCTCGCTCAGAACCTCGCCGGAGGTGATACGAAAAAAACTATCTGGAAGCAGGAACAACTTTGACCAAACGAAGGCGAGTCGAGGCGAGCTGGTACTGTGTAGTGGAAAAGCCCCTAAACTCTCCAGTTGCAATTGTTATTTTTTCGTTCGATTTTTATTTCTCTCCAGTATTTTGCAGACGACGAGTACAGTACAAGTCTTAGGCCCCCACCAGCTTTATTGTTTTAGCAATGTTTTATTGACCATCCATATCTAGTTTTCAGTCTTTGTTTGTTTAGATACAAACAGAAAATACCTGTCTTTTACATTTACATTTAGTCATTTAGCAGACGCCTTTATCCAAAGCGACTTACAACTGAGGACTACAACAAGCGAGTCATCGTGAAGAAGCAAAAATAACGCAAGAAGTGCTCAAAATACAAAGTTCTGGCATTGCTCAGAGTAGCATAAGCCAAAACAAGGGAGGGTAAAGGAGAGGGTTTTTTTTTTATTTTTTATGTCAAGTGCTCACGGAAGAGATGAGTTTTCAGTTGTCTTTTGAATGTGGTCAGGGATTCTGCATTCCGGACGAGGGCCGGGAGATCATTCCACCAGCAAGGAACCGTGAATGAGAATGTTCTGGAGAGTGATTTTGTGGCTCTCTGTGATGGTACCACGAGCCGTCGCTCATTGACCGATCGCAGGCTTCTGGTAGGGATGTAGACTCGTAGGAGCGAGTGAAAGTAGGAGGGAGCTGAGCCTGTGGTCGATCTGTAAGCAAGCGTCAATGCCTTGAACTTGATGCGAGCAGCGAGTGGTAGCCAGTGCAGAGAGATGAACAGAGGAGTGACGTGGGCCCTTTTGGGCTCGTTGAAGACAAGACGGGCTGCAGCATTCTGGATCATTTGTAGAGGTTTAATTGCACATGATGGAAGACCAGCCAGAAGAGCATTGCAGTAATCAAGTCTAGAGATAACCAAGGCCTGGGCGAGAAGTTGTGTTGCATGCTCAGTTAGGAAGGGCCTGATCTTCCTGATGTTGTGCAGTGCAAACCTGCATGATCGAGCTGTCTTTGTGATGTGGTCTGTGAAGGTCAGATGCTCATCAAATGTTACTCCAAGGTTTCTGACCGACCTTGATGGGGTGATTAAAGTTGAATCTAGCTGGATAGTGAAGTCGTGCTGTAGGGACGGATTGGCAGGGAGGACGAGAAGCTCAGTCTTTGCCAGGTTGAGCTGCAGGTGATGTTCCTTCATCCACGCCGAGATGTCCGCCAGACAGCTTGAGATACGTGTAGCTACTGTGGGATCATCAGGTGGAAATGAGAGGTAGAGCTGGGTGTCATCAGCATAGCAATGGTAAGAGAAGCCATGTGCCTGTATGATGGGTCCCAGTGATGTGGTGTAAATGGAGAAGAGGAGCGGTCCAAGAACTGAACCCTGAGGAATCCCTGTAGTCAGTTGATGTGCTTTGGATACCTCGCCACTCCATGCGACCCTGAAGGACCTACCTGTGAGATAGGACTCAAACCAGTGGAGAGGAGTTCCTGTGATGCCCAGTGATGAGAGGGTGGACAGGAGGATCTGATGATTCACGGTGTCGAAGGCAGCAGACAGATCCAGGAGAATGAGAACTGATGATTTGGAGGCAGCTTTTGCGATCCGTAGGGCTTCTGTGACTGACAGCAATGCAGTCTCGGTTGAATGCCCTTTCTTGAAGCCAGATTGGTTTACGTCTAGTTGGTTGGTCAGAGAGAGGAAGGATGTTACTTGGTTGAAGGCAACTCGTTCAAGTGTTTTCGCAATGAATGGTAGGAGAGAGACAGGTCTGTAATTCTCTAAGAGTGATGTGTTTAACCCCCTGGGGTCGGCAATCACGCCGGCGTGATTTGCGCGTTTTTTTTCACATAGCAGCTGAATAAACTTAAAATACTCCGTCATTTGTGGTCATACAGACTTAATAAAAATGAAAAAAGAATCTGTGAGATGTCTACTTTTGTATGTGTCCACTTACAATCAAAACAAAACGTTGTGCTTTTGTAAAATAAAGAAATTAAACAGGGTGTGCATTCTGCCTCTCCGTCTCGTGAACTTTTTTTTCTTGAGCACGTTCTCTAAACATTTAAAAAACTCAGCGAATACTTGTCACACATTTGTGAGCTCTATATATTTATAATCATTTAAGTGTGTAGTTTTAAATTATCTGATTCAAAACGAAAACAAATATTCTCTGTTTAAGTAATTTGTATAAAACCAACAAGATATTCAGTTTCTCTAACCCTTCCTCATTAGTTTTAATGTGACCACACCCACACGCGCAAAACATATAGAGATGCAAATCGTCCATGTGTCGCGCGAACGCCCCCATTACCTCAACAACAAAGCGGCAAACTTTATCAGTCCTCTTCAGTCGTCGAGTTTGGAAGACATGCTGTGAGATTATTGGGTTTACATCTGAAGAAGAAGATCGCGATTTGAAGACAAGAACGATTTTAAGGTAAGAAATAATCCTGAATTATATTAGTTAGTGTTATTGTTGCATAAACTTCATATTGCCATTGAACTGTTGCTCGATGCTTCAGTGAATGTCCCCTGCACGCGCTGTGAGAGTTTGAAAACGCAGTCGCGCGACGTGTGTTTGAAAAGCAAACCATGATTTTACTCCAATCTCATTTCATAACGTCATATCGATGTAAACATTTGAAGTAACATATGATAATCAATATGTTTTTCTCTAGTTACTGAAGTGTTCCTTTTTAACTATGCCTGCTATACTGTTCTTATTATTTGATTCAGCCCTGCTGCAAAAAATACTTTCTTAGTTAGTATTTTTGTTTTGTTTCCAGTCCAAATATCTAAAAATTCTTAAACCAAGAAGTGTTTACTAGAGAAGTAAAATGACATAAGAAATTCTATTTTGTTTTAAGATAAAAAGAAAGTAATTTAAGTAATTTTTGCTTAAAACGAGCAAAATTATCTGCCAATGGGGTAAGCAAAAAATTCTTGGTTTCCATTTGAATTAAGATTTTTTTTCTTGTTTTCTATTCGAATTCAGATTTTTTTGCTTACCCCATTGGCAGATAATTTTGCTCGTTTTAAGCAAAAATTACTTAAATTACTTTATTTTTATCTTAAAACAAAATAGAATTTCTTATGTCATTTTACTAGTAGTAAATGCTTCTTGATTTAATAATTTTTAGATATTTGGACTGGAAACAAAACAAAAATACTAAGTAAGAAAATCATTTTTTGCAGTGCAGGTATATACAACAAATATATATATATGTATATATATATATATATATATATATATATATATATATATATATATATATAATGTGTGTGTGTGTGTGTGTGTGTATTTTGTAAATTTTAAAAAGGAATTTTCACCAGAAATCTAAAATGTATTCCCACAATCATGCAGCCCTGGTTTCTTCTTGATATCAGCATGCTCACAGCTTTTTTATATATATATATATTTTTTTTAGGTAGCTACCCGTCCTGCTGACTTCAACATGAGCATGAGGATGTAAAGTGAAAAATCAAACACCTTGGAAATGACAGGTATGCACTATGTTTCAGGAAAGGAAAGGTGTGTGACTGGTTAAGTCTCTGTCTTTAGTTCAGTGTGTTAAATAATGTGCTTTTTGCCATTTGTTGTGTATCTTTGGATGATGTTGTGTTGTAAATAAATTCAAACAATCAAAAAGCCATTTTTTTTTAAATCTCCTCATTCTTTGTGCAAGGTAATGTAATGATAGTGCCTGAGAGCTCCTAATAGGGCCATTATGGGAGGCTCTTTGTCTCTCTCAGGTGTGAAACACTCAATATTCATGGTGGTTAACGCCTCCTCGCATAAAGCTTTCTTACACAAGACATGTCATACAAATTTTAAATCAGTATATTGTCTTATCTGAATGAGTATTCAGGATGATTTTCACATAGTTTTGGAGCAAATATTCTAGGCTACGTGATACAATTTTCAAAAGCCTTGCGACAAAATAATTAGTTTGTCTTTCATGACATTATTTCAGTGACTTTTTTTTTGGTCATTTTCACAAACCACGCATAAATGTTATTATCTCAAAACTACAAACTTTTACATACATGCTGCTGACATATTATTGTAGCAGAGTTTGTGCTGAATGCAGTGTAATAATACTTTAGTCATGAAAATGTCACAAGTAACAGAAATATAAGCACAAATGTTAGAGCATGTCAGAACACCTCCAGGACCCAGAAAACACCTCAGACCCCTGAGGGTTAATGTGGGTTTCTTAAGCAGTGGAGTTACCCGAGCCTGCTTGAATGCTGTAGGAAAAGTGCCAGTGTGGAGGGATGAGTTGATGATGTGTGTGAGTGCTGGTAGAAGTGTGGGAGAGATGGCTTGTAGAAGGTGTGAGGGGATGGGATCTAGAGGGCAGGTGGTAGGGTGACTGGAGAGGAGAAGTTTAGATACTTCTTCCTCGGTCAGTGGAGAGAATGAGGAGAGAAGGTGTTTCGGATTGGGAGGGGTTGGACTGGGTTCCTGTGTGTGTGGAGTTGAGAACTGACTGCTGATGGTTGTTGTTTTGTTGGTGAAGAAGTTAGCAAAATCATCAGCAGTTAAAGAGGAGGTGGGTGGTGGTGGAGGTGGACAGAGGAGAGAGTTGAATGTCTTGAAAAGTGTTCGTGTGTTAGCGGTGCTGTTGATCTTGTTGTGAAAATAAGAAGATTTTGCAGCATGAACATCAGCAGAAAAGGAAGAGAGCAGAGATTGATACATACTAAGGTCAGTTTTGTCTTTTGATTTGCGCCATTTCCTCTCTGTTGCCCTGAGTTTGGTCCGGTGTTCACGAAGAACCTCAGATAACCAGGGGTTAGAGGGAGTAGTACGTGCTGGCCTGGAGGAGATAGGGCAGATATTGTCTAAAGAAGAAGTTAGAGTGGAGCATAAAGTATCTGTTGCGGTATTAACATCCAGAGATGAGAAGTGTGAGTGTGAGGGAAGAGAAGATGACACAGCAGTGGAGAGATGGGAGCGAGAGAGTGAGCGCAGGTTTCGTCTGAAAGTAGCTGGTAGGGGGGTTGGTGGAGCATGGGTAGTGAGTTGTAGATTGAATGTAATGAGGAAATGATCAGAAACATGGAGAGGTTTCACCAAAATGTTGTCTGTGATGCAGTTGCGTGTGTAAACCAGGTCCAGTTGGTTGCCTGAATTGTGAGTACCTGAGGGGATGAGCCGTTTGAGATCGAATGAGGCTAGGAGAGAGATGAAGTCTGTTGCATTCGGCTTCTCTAGATGAATGTTGAAATCACCGATGACTACAAGTGGGGTTCCATCCTCAGGGAAAGAAGACAGCAGCACATCCAGCTCCTCTACAAAGCTTCCCAGTTGACCTGGGGGGCGATATATGACTACAATATGGATCTTAATGGGAGATGTAAGTGTAATAGCATGATATTCAAACGAGTAGTTATTGCAGAGAGAGTTGAGTAATTCCAATTGTTAGAAATGAGAAGACCTGTGCCCCCACCCCTCCCAGACTGGCGAGGAGTGTGAGAGAAGGAGAAGTTGTTCGAGAGAGCAGTCGGGGTTGCTGAGTCTTCTGGACGAATCCAGGTCTCAGTCAAGCCTAAAATATTAAGAGTAGAGTGAGATGCAAAGGCTGGAATGAAGTCAGCTTTGTTGACTGCTGACTGACAGTTCCATAGACCCACAGAAATAGAGAGAGGTGTGTGCGAGGATGAGAGAATGGGACGCAGATTAGCAGTATTGCGCTGCCTTCTGTGCGTGATGAGAGAGCGTCGTCGAGAGACAACAGGAATGTATTGGAAGCACATATTTAGTAGGGAAATACTATACCAGTGTGAAAGGAAGAGGGAGAAGAGGATACTTAAGTGCCTTTTAGGTGTCCTTGCTCGGTGGAGTCGCGCAGGTAGAGTCGATGGTCTTTACCCGAGTCGGTCTTCACACGAGGAGAGCTGAACGCTTCCGCGACAGCGCGCACACTACAGAAATATAGTGCTTTCAAACGCCTGAGTGAGGACAGCTGCTAGTCCAGGCAATTAGCACAGGCAAATCAAATAATCCGAAAATGGGAGAAAATCGAAACTGCCTCTATGAACAGCTATACTTAAGTGCTATAAAATTTAAACTGCAATAGCCCACTTCTCAGACGCGGCTGTTATATAAAGTAGTCACGCGTCTAATTAAAATACAGATTTGTGTGAAGGAAAAAATGTACAAGTAACCACAGAATCGAAAATAGCCCTACTTTCTGGAAAATAATACACTAAACAACAAGAGAACTGAATATTAAGAAAAAACCACTTGCGCTCTCGTTCTATACGCAGACTGACGCTTGTCCTGCCTTGTTCTGATTCTCCTAGCCTTATATCTGTTCTACAGTTGCTGCTAGTCCAGGCAATTAGCACAGGCAAATCAAATAATCCGAAAATGGGAGAAAATCGAAACTGCCTCTATGAACAGCTACACTTAAGTGCTATAAAATTTAAACTGCAACTTTTAATCTGAGCCTTAACTTACTATAAGTGCTTCTGTGTGTAGTTATGCACACCTCCCCCAACTCTCTCTCTCTCACACACACACACACACACACACACACACACACACACACACACACACACACACAGAGGCCACTGAAATGCTAATGAAAAAGCTGCTGCTTGCTAGTTGTACTGAAACTTAAATCTGTTTTTTGTAGTTAAACTTGTCAACTGTATTTTAAGAAAAATGTATCAAATGTATTTGAGTGGCCTAAAAATCACCAGAGCAGTAACAATTATTTGAGCAGTACTGCAAAGAAGAGTGGTCAAATATTGCAATGTGTAGATGTGCAAAGTTAGTAGAGACATATCCCAACAGACTAAAGGCTGTAATTAAAGCAAAAGGTGGTTCAACAAAGTACTAAACAAGGGGGTGATCCATTTTCCAACTCAGTGATCATGTTCCAGAGATGTGTGTGTACCTTTTGATTGTTAGTGAGAGGTGTCATTGAGAGTGCAGAACTGTGTGTTTGCAGGTTGAGGAATGGCAGGGGAGAAGCGTACAGAGAACGGCTCGTCTGTGGCGGTGAAGGAGCACCAAACGGCCGCATCACAGGTCGCCCAAGTTCCTCTGACCGCTGACCAGGAACGTGTGTGTGTTTTTAAATGTATTTATTTATTTTTCCTCAGTGGTTTGGCCTGTACTTTGACCAAATTCGGCCGGTGATGCTCCAGGGTCTCAGGTCCGGGGACGACGCGACGGCCATTTTCTTGTTTGGAGCACGGGGAGGCCGATCCACAACCCCTGTAATGACCTAAAGAGACTCCCTGCCAAGTGCGTGCCATTATGCATATCTGCATAGTGTTGTTACTCAATCTGCAGTACACAAACGTGCACACGGTCCGCTTGTTCTTCTGCATTGTAATGTTGGCCTGTGTTCTGGATGCAACGCTCCAGCGGTGACCAGCGGTGAGGCCCGGACGGCCCTCGAGATGCTGCTGAGAACCTGCCGGACGTGCAGCGTAATGCGGTGGCCGTCGGGACACACTCCGGAGACAGCCGAGAAGCACTACCGCATGAGAACGCCTGCAGACGCATTCCTGCCGCAGCGTCTGGTTGAGCAGATTGCTGGAAAAACACGGTAAGCGATATGAAATCTAATGAACGACATGATGATTATTACTTGTAATGTTGCTACTCAGAGCAGTCATTCATTGGCACTTTCTTCATTGTTTCTGCATTGGTCTTGTAGAGCTGGGTCTGGTGCGTCCGCGAGCCGAGAGCAGAGTGTGGATGCGTCTGACTTGCTGTCCTGCCCGGTGTCTCTGACGGCTCCTCAAGAAGGGCCCGCAGGGGTCCATGTGCATGTTTCGCTCCACAGGTCCTAACACTGGGGCAGTGGGAGCGTCAGCGGTCGAGGCACAGATGTCCTCGTCCTGCCGGTGAACACACCAGGCCCTTTCCCTGGGACGTCCTGCACAAGCAGTCCTTTCCAGCGCTGTGTGTTGACCAGTTTCCACAAAGACGCTGCATTTTTCTGCATGTAAATGAGTGTGTGATTGTACAGTGACACTGACTACACTGACAGTTACCATGAAGGCAAAGAAGTCCTACAAGCTTGTGCTGCACAAGAAGCGCTTTGAATATTGAGTTAAACTGGAAAAACATCCTCACTGCAAAAAAACACATTTATTATTAACTATTTATTTGTTATTTCTGCTTTAGTTTTGCTATTGTATATAGTTCTCTTCTCTGTTTTGTTGTAATGCAACCTTTGATTAATGTTGTTAATAAAATACAATTTCCCTTAACCTATTGTTTAATTTCATTATTTATTTTATTAGTACCAGTGCGATTATTCCATATAAATAGTCAAATTATTTACTCATTCCCCACCAGCAGTTTATAAATGATACCAGTCAAAGCCAGACTGTTAGTGATTTATTATTATACCAAACTAAATGCTCAACTCTTCTCCACAATGGTAACCCACATTCATTTAAATGGTTCTAATAATTCCAATGTAATTGAACATTAAACACAATTACACACTATCAAGTCCTCTCATTTTCTCCAAAAAACTTAAAAAAACCACTTAATTTGAACATTTATTCTCTCTTAATTCAACCATATGCAAAGCATGCTGGGAACTAACAGAAATAGTACATAGAATGGCAGCTAATGGGCCTTTCCATCTGTCAACATTTGAACTTAGTTTGGAGTTAGAAAGAAAGATTATAAAGAAAGAGAAAGAAAGAAAGTTTTAAAAGTTTGAAGGCTGCCATTAACTGCTATTCTATCTAATATCTTTCTATCTTTTACAATGTGATACTTTTAATAGATGTCCGATTAATAGAGGAGTGAGGCAAGGTTGTGGAATCTCTGCTTTATTGTTTGTTAGTTGTGGAATTACTCTCTCTCTCAGTATTCGTAACTATCCTGCTATTAAAGAAGTGTCCATTTGAGCGTGAGATCAAGACTTCACAGCTCGCGGATGACAACCCTGTTTTTAGACAACACAAATCAGGCTGGTGAGGCTCTTGAAACCATTAATGCCTTTTCAGAGACTTCTGGTCTAAAATGAATATTCCTAAATGTCAAATTCTTTGTTTATTCAACACTCTTGAAACCTCTGTGAATAATATACCCATTAAAGATCACGTGAAATATCCATATTTCCAAGAGAATATCTCTTAGACAAGATATGCATTTTCTCCCTAACATTAAAAAAGCTAAACTAATATTTAACAATTGTCTTCAAAGAGATTTATCTTGGCAGAGTTCTGTCAATAAAAGCTGAAGGTCCTGCTCGCTTTATCCATCTTTTTCATTATTTGTCCTTGACAATACCTGTAAAAAATTAATAGTTTCTTATTTAATTTTTTCTTGGAAAAACAAACATCTGCATCTGAAGAAACAGGTTTTATGTGGCAAGAAAGCGGATGGAGGATTTGACGTGCTTGATTTTTTATGTTAATAATACTTTCAAAATGAATTGGTTAAGGAATGGTGAATTCACCAGAGCAGGGGCGGTTTCTTCATTAGGGCGATTGGGCGACGCACCACCACAGTGTGAAAGGGACTTCAACCACAGAGTTACGCTAGCAGTCACTGTTTGTTCTGTCTCTGGATATAGTTCTATCTGCATCCAGTCACGTTCTGTGGAGTACCGCCTCTTTTGGGCGATTTCACTCTGGCCGAGAATCGCCCTGAGTGTTCCCATAGACTTCCATACAAATATTTTCTTTTTAGAAATGCATTCTCTATGGGTTCCGGGAGGCTCGCCCTGACGTGCTTTCGTCATCATACGCAAGCTTGTCACTTGTGCAGCGATTGGCGGAAACAAATATACCTCTATTAATAATGTTAGAATGTTATGTGATTTTACTCCTTTTTTAGACTGCAAGGTTAGGTACATTCACTATGTGAACATTGTTTGTAGGACAATAATATAGGATATGACTTTTATTTTATTTTATTAAATACAGATTTTTTATTATTATTCAAATAGAAAAAAAAATTAAATACTGAGATTATACCATACATTTAGCCCAACAATTCAGATTTCTTTAGCAATTGGCTATTGCCTAATACCTTATGGCATGCTTTAAAGGTAAGGTAGGTCAGAATTGTCTAAAAAAAACTTTTATTCAAATTTGTTTAAACTGTCTTTATATACCAATACATAATTAAAATGCAAGTACTCTGAAATAGAGAGTATAAAAAATCGAGTGACTCTAGTGTATTTAGTCTTCAATAAACACAGCTCATTAATTCCGGTCACTCCCACCTAAAAACGGGTGAGCTTTTGGGCGCACGTGGGCGGAGCCAGTAATAGCGGCAGTAGTCATGGCGACGGAGAGTGACAGAGCAAGCCAATCACTTGTTTCGTCCCGAATGGAATTAATGAGCAGTGTTTTTTTGAAGATTAAATACACTATAGTCACTCAATTTTCATACTCTCTTTTTCAAAGTACTTACATTTTAATTATGTATTGGTATATAAAGACAGTTTAAACAAATTTGAATAAAAGTTTTTTTAGACAATTCTGACCTACCCTACCTTTAAGTTCAAGTTTATTGTCAATTCTACAACTGTATATGTACAGGACATACAGAGGATTGAGATTCCGTTTCCCTCAGACCCATGGAGTAAAACACCAACATATCAGACAAGTATAATAATACAAAAATACAATAAAACACATCAGAATTTAAATATGTTTACATTATAAAGTGCATATAGTATGCAAAGAGAGAGAGCAGCAATTGTAAAAGTGCCTGGTGCATTGTGTGCGTGTGTGTGTGTGTGTGTGTGTGCGTGCGTGTTTGTGCGTGTTTGTGTGTGAGTGTGTGTGTGTGCGTTTGTGTGTGAGTGTGGGTGTGGGTGTGCGTGTGTGTTACGAACCCTTGTGACATAAAGTCATCAAAGAGTAACATTGAGGTTGTGATCAAAAGGGCATGGCGATTAGGGGTGGCAAAAGACAAGACGTTACGAATAAATGTGAAAGAAAGATAATTTATTATACAGAAAGGAAACAATTATCCAAAACGATGAATAATAGCAATAATGATAATAATAATAATAGTGACAATAGGTAATGAAAAGTAAACAAAACTCACCAGATCAAAAGATAGTAGATAAATAACCCGAGAGGAAAAGGGGACTTAGTTAGTGAAGCCAAAGAAATGAAAATAACAAAACAAAACTCAATCTAACTTATTGTTAAACCTCTAATCTAACTAGTAAACAAAAGAAAAGAAAAGACAACAAATCTTCAGCGCCGGGCGCCCTAAATAAAGTACTCTAACTAACAAACAAAACATACAGGAGGTGGCATTCACATTCTTACCTGGGGTGTATATACATTGAGTTTCCTACGTGATGTAGTATGTAAGTCACGTGACATCTAACTGTCCTCTTTCCACTTGTCAAAAGATTCTCAAAACACTTGTCAAAGCTTCTCAAAACACTTGACAAAAGCTTCTCAAAACACTTGACAAAAAGGGAAAAACTGAACGTAAAGGGAAAGTGTCATACTAATATTCAAAATCGAGATGGCAACAGAAAAAGAATAACAGGCGAGCAAAACAACACCAAAGCAGAGCGGCAGAAACAAGTTGCCTCGTCGCGTTCTTTCAGCGTCGCTTTAACCACTGGCGGGAAGCTTGATTGGCTGCGGGGGAAGTGACGTCACACAATGGTAGCGAATGATAGCCCTCCAGCAGACTCGAGGTGGAGCGAACCTGAGAATGTGTCAGAAAAAGAGAGAGAGGGAGAGACAGAGACACACAGGCACGCACCACTACGCGGGGACGTAACAGTGTGTGTGTGTGTGTGTGTGTGTGTGTGTGTGTGTGTGTGTGTGCGTGCGTGTGTGTGTTTGTGTGTGAGTGTGTGTGTGTGTTCTGGGGGTGAAGAGTCACAGTTCAGTTCATCTGAGGGAAGGGCTAAGAGAAAAGAGGGAGGAGAGTTCAACGTCCTGACCGCTTCATTGGTGGATGAAGGTGTTCTTCAGTCTGGTAGTTCGGGCCTGCAAATCTGCAAAGTTTCAAATATGCTGTTATTTCATTTAATATATTGATCATTTATATGTTCAGTTATATTTGACATTTAAAAGAGTTTATATTTTGTTGAAGTTTTGATCGTTACCATTGTGCAGAAGAGAAGGGCTTATGTTTAGCTCGTGAATAACTACATATATTAATTAGGGATGGGCGATACCACACTTTTAGGATTTGATACCATACCGATACTTTTTCTTGCATTTTCATCGATACCGTTAATATCTTATTGGCAATTTTTATCACTAAGAATATTATTACATTTAAGACAAAACACAAGACAAATACAGACCAATGAACAATGTTATGTTTCGAGCCTCTTTGTAGAAGTAAACATGTAACACTTCAGTGAAGCAAAAACAAGACGTCATAAAGATCATAATAAACTAGGATTTCCTTATCCTATAAACCTGCATAACAAAGACAGTTGTTCCCTGAGAAAATGAACTTGGAAAAATGACCTAGAAAACTGTCTGACACCATCACGCCTTTAGTGCACTCGAGATATGTCGTCACACTTTACTGAAGTTTCAGATTGCTGTTCAGAAAAAGTAGCATATTCACATGTTTTGCTTTAAGACGATTACGCCTGTGGCTGATTATTTCTCCGGCCTTAGAGAAGAGTCTCTCTGCTGGAACAGACGTCGCAACAGTTCCGAGGTATTTTTTCACAACTTTGTTCAGCAGTGGAAATGTGGTTTCATTTTCTTTCCACCAAATCAAAGGGTCCTCACTCCTTGGGATCACCTTTTCCTCCGTGTATCTTCTCATTTCAATATATGCATCTGTGTGTCCCTTGTGTCACAGTTGACGCAGTCGCAGCGCTTCATGTCTGGTTGACTGTGTTTCAGCGCAAGCCAGGGCTTGCATCTCTGTGATGATCCGTGATTTAATCATTTCCACATTTGCAGAATCACAGAACTCAATGTCTCTGAAGCGAATGTCCAAAAAGGTGCTGACTGCAAGAGTGTGGTCGCGTTCAATGTTTTGGAACCGCCGCTTGCATTGTGCTGCAACCCACATAGCAACAATTGTGTCGGCCCAGATCCGGCCCAAATCTGGCACACGTGGAAGATGATCTGGCCCACATGCAGTGTGGAATGACGGCCCTTGGGTGGCCCACTCCTGTTTGCCAGATCTGGGCCACAAGCAGGCCATAGCAATGCCACATGTCAGCCAAGAGCAAAGAAATAAACCAGAACTGGAGCTTATCTGAGCCACAAAATCTGTGTATACTAAATATGAAGTAATTTCAGCCTTAATAAAGCCTGTTAACAAGTAGAATCACTGAAGGAAAGAAGAGAACAGAAAAAAGACGAGCAGAAACACAAGAACTAAAACTGACTTCAGTCACAGCCTTAGAAGAAACCCACTGAAGAGAAAAGACATTAAATCTGTGAAGATCTCAGCAGAGGAGGATTAAACAACTCCACAAACAGCATTACCAGCTTCACTTATTACTAACCAGACTGACTTTATTTCTGTCAGACGTCTACAGAAGTTTTATTGAGAATTAACAGAGGTTTAACTCTATTTAATTTGAAGTTACCGTAATGGTATATAATAATGCTGTATCAATTAATAAGCATTTAGATTTAAGTCAACTGAAAAACATTGGTTGAACTTAATTTGTCATGTTTTCACAACCATAAACCAAGTCTAACTGACATTAAATAGTAATTTTTCCTCAACATCACAACTTAATTGCTTGCTTTGACAAGACGTTCTAGATATCTACCTGGAACCAGATTTTTTTATGAAATCAACACAACTGCAAAATTGAAATTCTAGCATTTATTTTTTAAACAGATGCATTGCACCCAAAAACAGACAAAAAGACTTAGCTTGCAAAGCTAACACAGCTCACACAAGCATGTGCAAACTTCTTTATGCACAGACCCATTCTTAGAGAATAGTACAATTAACTCTCCTTGTCTCTATCAGATATTTTCATCGCAGGAACGAAGAATTCACAATAAGCTGTGTTTAACAACTTCAAATAAAACAGTGTCTTCAATTCCCAATCAAATATCAGACATGACAAGGAAAGAGAAGCAGGACAAGGTAACAAGAAAACAGTCTGTTTGAAAATAATTCTAGAATACCAATGTTAAAATACACAGCTCACAGAAACACGTGCAAACTTCTCTATATGCACAGACCCATTTTAGAGCCAAAATAGTACAAATAACTCTCCTTGTCATTATCAGATATTTTCCTTACAGGAACAAGTGTACATGAAGAATTCACAATAAAAGCTGCGTTGAAAAAAAATCACATTAAACTGTCTAAAAACAGTGTCTTCAATTGTAAAATTTGTAGAAACATGACAAGGAAAGAGAAGCAGGACAAGGTAACAAGAAAACAGTCTTTTTGACAAATTTTTTTCTACATTTACCACTGTTAAAATATACAGCTCAGAGAAACACGTGCAAACTTCTCTATATGCACAGACCCATTTTAGAGCCAAAATAGTACAAATTACTCTCCTTGTCATTATCAGATATTTTCCTTACAGGAACAAGTGTACATGAAGAATTCACAATAAGCTGTGTTTAACAACTTCAAATTAAACCATGTCTTCAATTCCCAATCAAACGTCAAACATGACAAGGAAAGAGGAAGCAGGACAAGCTAACAAGAAAACAGTCTGTTTGGAAAACATTCAAGAATACCAACGTTACACTTAAACCATAAGATCTAAAATAACAATGGTCTAACTTTAAAACAATGTAACAGTGTAAGTGCTAATAGTAGCAACAAGGAGAAAATAGTTTATCTTATCTCACCAACTTGCTCTTCAAAGAGTGAACTCTTGCGGTGCAAGAGTCTGATCCAACTCCAATGAACAGGCGCTGTATCACTTCAAAAGTGAATTTTAATTCCTTTGGGTAGTCAAGGTTTAATGCGTACACCAGGCCCATCAGGTTCAGAAAAGCATTAGGTATGTCACTCAGGTGACGCATTACCACTTCTTCCTCAATCACCAGGGCAACGTCATTGTAGAATTCTGGGAGAGGTTCCATCACATTTTCCACAACCACTAGGATTCCGATCACCACACCCTTGATCACATCCTCTTCACGGTCACTGGGCTTTGTAGAATGAAAACAAAATTAAGGTACTATTACTTAAAACCAATTTCACAAACAATTTAAAGTCCCCATACCCCTGCAAATGAAGAGATCTAATGTTCAATTGTCCCTTGTTTTGCCTTAAAGGTTTCAGCTTACCTCGCATATCTTCATGAATTTAGAAGGAGTCTCTCGCATGTACCACGGCAGGCCAAGCAATGCTGCAGTCCTCATCCTTTGGTTTGTTGTCTGTAAAATATAGGATGGTTATGGTACCTGCTTTATTGGTTCAATCCTTTGTTTTTCATTTCATTTATCCTTTCACCCCCTCCCTCTGTCTTGAAAAATAAAAACATTAATTTCAAATATGTACACTTGTGTACTTTAGTTGTAAATAAATCACCAGTGATGTGGTACAACAACAGTTGTTTGTTACCTTTTTGTGCAGCACCAAAATAAAATGTAATAGTGGATGTAAACAGTGTCTAAGGGTGCTTTCACACTGGTCTTGTTTGCTGCAGTCTGGACTCCGAGCCCGAGCGTGATTGTTCCCGGCGCCCCCCGCAGCGTTGGTCTGGTTTCACACTCAACTGGATGCTATGGAACCCTGGTGCGTTATTACGTCATCACAAACATGCATGATAGAAAACAGAACACGGGTCAATATATAGGGTTTTTTTTAATTCTGTGCTATTATGCGCAGCTGAGTGAACAACACAGGTTTATGTTTGTGTGTTTGTCGTATAATGTAGGCTTCTGCTGCTTGCAAACTAACTCTTTTGAGACAGTGGATTTCCAAATTTGTTGTCCTGATTCAACACGCTATGCGCGAACACACTGAAGGCTCACTCTCGCTCGTATCCAAGGTAAATCATCAACATTATAATCTCTTACATGCATTTTATTTAACTAAATACATCATAATAAGCTAAAACGCATGTGCAGGTCACCCGAGTCCGTGTTGCTTTCACATTCACCCGAACCGCGGCACAGTTCGAGTGCAACCGAACAAAGTCCTACAGGTATTCTTGGCTTTGGTACCTCAGTGCACAGCCGAGTCCACATGACAGCGTTCACATTGTGATTTTGTCATGTGGACTCGGGTGTGCACTGAGGTACCAAAGCCAAGACTACCTGGAGGAAGTGGTCTTTGTTCGGTTGCACTCGAACTGTGCCGCGGTTCGGGTGAATGTGAAAGCAACACGGACTCGGGTGCGCACTTGTTCAGTAAGTAAAGTGACCTGTGCATGCGTTTTAGCTTATTATGATGTATTTAGTTAAATATAATACATGTAAGGGATGATAATGTTGATGATTTACCTTGGATATGAGCGAGAGTGAGCCTTCAGTGTTCGCGCATAGCGTGTGGAATCAGGACAACAAATTTTTAGAAATCCACTGTCTTCTCAAAAGAGTTTGTTTGCAAGCAGCGGAAAACCACCTTATGCATCACACACACACACACACACACACACACACACACACACACACACACACACACACAGTAAACCTGTTGTTCACTCTGCTGCGCATAATAGCACTGAATTAATAAAGAACACAATATATTGACCCGTGTTGTTTTTTTATCATGCGCCGTACATGTTAGAAATTACATAATATGCACACACACGCACCAGGGTTCGACAGAATCCATTTGAGTGTGAAACCAGACCGACGCTGCATGGGGCGCAAGGAACAATCACGCTTGGGCTCGGACCACAGCAAACAAGCCCAGTGTGAAAGCAGCCTAATTCTGCTCCTGGAGGGCCAATAAGGTATTGCAGAGTTGTAACAACACTTTAAATTATTTAAAATGATAGCTTACCAAAGATGATAATTGTCATTTACTCACCAACATGCCAGTCCAAACACATGCAAACATATTCATAACAGAAAATTAACAATGGCTAGGCTGTTAAGATCTATAAAGGACAACTCATGTTGCCTATTTTAAAAGTGTATAAGTTTGTGTAATGAACTGATCATATCAGTTTTGATGTTACTACAGCATACTACAACAAAATCAAATCTCATTAGTTATTGTGTCATGACATTTGATCAAAAGACTTGCAAGAACCATTGAGGCTTGATATTTATGTAGTAGCTAATACAATAAAACATCATTGTAAACAAAGACTGACATTTTTATGTTTTCATCATACAAAGACATTGTATGATTTCAGAAGACTTTGAATATGACATGCAAATTGAATAGGTTACTTTTTAGATGCTTACTCTGAAGTCATTGTATGAAAAGATGTCACTATCAATAGGTTTATGACGCGAGTAGTGAGTAAATGATCACAGAATTGTCATTTTGGGGAGAGAAAGACTGCTTTAAAATAAATTGACTCACATTCTTATCAAGGCTCTCCAGTATTGAAGTCATTTCTGGAATGTCCTCATAACGCTTTGACCGGAATAACTGCATCCGCTTTGAGAGATGACCATCTAGGCCTTCCAAAAAGGACTTGCTCAGGTCCTTTGACACAAGCCAGGTGAATTCTTTGCTGATCTATAAAAACAAATACATTTACAAACTGAACAAAGATGCCAATGTCTCAGTGACAGTCTTAAAACATTAACAAGTTTTAAAAAATTAACTCAACATGAAAAAACTGTTCATATAATGTTAGGATATTAAAGCTGCAGTCCGGCACTTTTTTGGGTTTAAAAATATCAAAAAAGACATTTTTGGAAAAAAAAGTAACCAGCCAGTGTTCAAAACTATCTGCTTGCCTTACCTCGATTCAAAACGGTAAGCTTGTAATAATGATTTTAATTCCAGTGGTACTGGTGGATTTCCGCGGGAATTTCGAGCATGTCTTTGCGTCATTACGTCACTTCTGTACACATAGAGAAGGAGTCCCCGGCTAGTCGGCTATATAGCGTGTGTGGATGATGGTGGAGATTTAACTTAGCACTTGGTATGGCGGATCCCGAAAGTTTAAAGCGACAATCACCAGTGACAACTGGAGATTCACCAGTTGTAAAACCCAAGACTTCAGACTTCAGAGTGGCTACAGAAAAAATATATTTTTCACGTTTTGATGTGATAGTATAAGCAATCGTTAGATTTAATCAGCATAGCCTACTGCAATGCTTCCCCCCACCCCCCGAATTTGGTCAGAACAAACGTGAATGTTACTTACTTGCTCAGATGACATTTTCCGATGAAAATTCTAATGTTGACACTTTCAAAAAGTATACTCTGAGATTGCTGATGACAGTAGGCTACAGTATCCACAGCGACGCGGCAGCCTCAATACATTGTGTTCATCCGCGCTGTTTCATGCCGATTTACTACCCACGCACAGTTAATAATTCCGCGAATAACTGCAATTGCAGATTTCTAACAGAGATGGCGACAAAGAGGAAAAACGACGGACTGCAGCTTTAAGTTTGCCCATATCTTCTAATAGAACACCACAACTTTCACAGCCCAATATTTTCTGATTAATTCAAAGCACACAGAAACAAATAAACACAATTTACCTGTCTCTCTGTGAAAATTGCTGGCCATCGGATTTTCATTTGTGACACTGGTGGCTCCTCATCAACGACTTCTTGTCTTCTCAAAGAATACGTGCTGCTCATAGCAGCATCAACAAATGTGATGTCTGGAGTCCTCTTCGTCATCTCCACAGCCATTTGCTCTCTTTCCTTTTCTAGACTTTCCCGGTCTTTGCCCTGAGGTAGATCTGGTAGAAAATTAGTTTCACTCCGCCTTGGTTTCTTGACTTTGTTTCGCTTTCCTCTTGTCTCTCCAAGACCTCTTCTTTCAGAATTCACTATCATTTCCTGACAACCAGCATCTCTCAGCTTTTGTCTGTAGTTGCCCATTTTAAACTTCAAACTAATTTTTCACCCATACCACCCAGATGTGGAGCTTGGCTCTTTGAGACAGGGGTGTTTTTCAATTAAGGCAGCCGCTACACTCTCAATCTCTTCATTCCCAGGATAGGCTTTGTATGAGTATATATTTTCTGCAAGTTTCTCAAGAATTTCAATCTTAATGTCTCTGGGAATTGACATAAGTGTTCCATCCTTTCGAAATGCCTCATTACCTTGTCTTAGCCTCAGCTCCACATCATAAGTAAAAACAGGGATGGGAAAGGTGGTTGGCCATGGCTGTGAACGGGCGGCAGATATTAACTCTGAATGGACGCTGGGTGAAGAAGTTGATGGAGATGACGATTCACCTAAAATTGTAGTGTCTAAACTGGAGTCTGACAATGTATCTGGAAACGGGGTGAAAAGGACCTTCAGTGTCACCTTGTCTGTGGGCAGATCAGCTACGCAGGTAAGGTTACAGAAATCATGGAAGTCTTCATCCTCATATTGAAGGTCAAAAGAATCTTTCAGCTGGAGCTTGCTTTTGAGTTCAAGCTTGAGGCCATCAACAGAATCTGGAACAGGATCAAGTCTAACTTTTTGAATGTTCTGTAAGGAGATGATCACGCGAAACAGCATTTTGAAATAGGAATGGAAAATTCCAGGGTTTCTCTCCAACTGGGGAAAAACTAAAAAGATGTTATTAATTTGATTGATGATTACATATTTTAATGTGAACACCTAAAAAAAAATCAAATGTACCTTAGTGAAGCAAGAAGGTTTTTGGTGTGATATTTAACTTGCCAGCTCTGACATAAGGATAAAGTGGATGGTATCCATTAAGCTCCTGGTGTTCCACAACCTGCAGTTCAGAAGTGCAATAACTCGTCAGCTCATAACTTCGCAAATGCTCTATGTACTAGGCTTTGAAGGGTTTGAGGATGAATGACACTCTGTTGTTCACAATTATCATTTTAACAATCTCGCCAAAGTCAGGCAGTCCACTGGTGTGCCCTACAGACAAAAACATTCCCTCCGAGTATTTGGTACCATAGATGCATGCATGGGTTGAAAGAAGTACAGTGCTTATGTTTCCATATTTATGCTCAATGGCCTGCCTCACTGAACGTTCAAGTGTGTCAGGTGAAACGACAGCAACGCGTCCTACTTCTAGATCAGGTTTGAACACACTTGGCAAATCCAAGTAGTAAGCCAAAGCAAGCTGATGCTTTTTGGCCTGAGTGAGCAAGACATTCTTGAAGTTTTTACCATCATGTACAACTCTCTTAAAGAATTTGTGCTTCGCCTCAAAGCGAATAGTCCAAAAATCTGTCAGAGGCCCAAATCGACGAATCATCTCAGGATAGTGTTCCAAGAAGTGATGTTTGGGGAGAATATGGAAATCTGGGAAACACTCTTTGAGCAAGCACCTGTGTTCTGAGATTTTGGACTCCAAGTAGCACAATGTCTCATCAGAAAATTGTCCAGCAGCTAGGAGCTCAACAATATCTTTCAGATCTAGTAAGATTTGCCAAGATTTGTCTCCTTCTGGTACTCTGTGACCCATCATCAATGGCAGTAGCCTTAACAGAGTCCAGTTTTCATGGCTGTTTCCACCAATTGAATGTTTTGACACAAAAGTCTTTGAAATTTGTTGTGGTCTGTTGGTTTTATCGGTAAACTTGAAAGGAAAAGACTTGATGACAGCATTAATGTCATCTAATGTGAAGTACCTTTTGGAAATAAAGGACTTTATGCAACGACTCAACTCTGTTGGTACTATACCTTCAAACAGGTCGTGCATAAAATCGGGAGGAAACCCTTGAACTGTGTGAAAATAATTCAGTTTCTCAAGAACACAGTCTCTCTTTACTCCATTCAGGAAAACCAGTGAAATCATCTTCAATTCATCAAGGGTGTGTTTGTGACTTTCAATCGTCCTGAGTGGAAACACCCCCTCTCTGACTTCATGCAAGTCAATATCCTTGCGACTAGCTAGGCAAAATCTGCAGAATTTGTCAACATTGAAATTTTCTTGGAAGCCAGCTAGCGAGTGGGCTCCCAAGTTGTCCGCTGACACATACAACACAGAACCCTTGACACTTGTTCCCAATTTTTGAACATATAATCCTTCCTCTTCAAGGACTTGAATGTCCTTAATGAGTGGTTGAAAAATGGCATCATAGCCATAAGTCTTTACATCACTGCTATTACACAGACAAGCCAGATAAATTGACTGTACCGAAGACCTATACTGTGCTGGCAAGTTTGATATTAACCAATACACTGAACAGACCTTATGCTTTTTTTTGGATGTGCCAAGTGGGTTACATACCTCATAGTCATCTATATACATCCCAAGTGCAATGCTTAAACTCTCCGAGGAGAGCAAAGGATTCCCTTTGCAGCACAGTCCATCTCTGTATGTTTTAATCTGACCGGACTGGTCAGCAGTTTCCTGCAGGATTTTATCCAAAATGTCATCACGGTTCAACAACTCAGTCAAAACTTCCAAAATTGGAATATAAACAAACTTTCTTTGGGAGGACGAATCTAAAATATATTCAACTGGCTCAATTACTTTGAAGTTGTCCTTGTAATAAGTGGTTCTTTTGTATTCGGTTGCAAAAGGGCCACTTTTTGAAAGGGAAGTTAGGGGATTTGTTTTTTCAACTATCTCAGCTAAGGCAGCAGTCAATTCATTGGTTAATAAACAATTGTGCTTAACCAATACACTTTCAACTATTCTTGGAGTGAACTCTTGCACAATATAATAAACACTGCAAAGCTCATTTACAATTTCCTGTGTGGTGGCCTTTGAGACGTGTAAAGTTGTTTGCATGCGAAGTAACAGTGATGCTACTTTTTGTTTAATCAAATCCTGTAGGTCTTCAACATCTATGTCACTATCTACTGTTGAGCAATCCTGGCTGAATGAATGGGTTTCAGAGTCTGCACTTTCAGGGTTTGAATCATCAGGAATGCAAGTTTGATACAAGTCTGTTCGAAAATCTTGAAAAGTGCTATTTCGATGATTCCTACTTTTGTGAGCACGGAAAGTGCTGCACACTCTGGTCTGGAAACTACAGTTTTGAAAGGGGCACCTCACTGACTCTTTCTTTTTAATGTGTGTTGCAAGATGAGCAAAATACTGTGAAATACTGCAAGCCTCTGAAAAATTACACAGGTCACAGTTCACATTTGATGTTGCTTTAAGCAATTTTGAGGAGGCTTGAAGACATTGACTATGTTCACAGGTTAAATGCTTCTTCAGAGACAGTTCACTCCTAAATGTGCATACACAATCCTTATAGATGCATGGGAGTGGACAGTGACTTGCCTGATGGCAGTGTTTAAGCTTGTAGTGTGTGATTAGGGTACGCTGGTTGGGCGAGGAAAATCTGCAAATCTTGCAACACCACCTCATCGATTTCTGCTTCCACTCTGCTTGCACTATACTGATCCTGCAAATAAAAAAAATAAAAAAGTTAAACTCCATCCAAGTACACATACATGTTACATACAGAAATATTCACTGAACATAGGGCTGCACAACTATTCAAATATCTAATAACAGATGCCACGATAACATAATTGTTCAAACAAGAATGCAGCACAATAGGAACTACCAGTGACCAGTGATGTAAGTGTATGCTGAAATAAAGTCTCTCACATGTCAGCCGTTATACTGCGCTAGTAGCGCACACTATTTAATTGCACCCTGTGTATCACTTCACTACATATAAAGCACAAAATAAACTATGAGCTTGCAATGTCTATACGTTGTAAATTATAAAGTCACAAAATAAAAGTAAAATACCACGTTACTACTAGTACGTCGTGTCAGCTGAGAAGGATTTGCATGCAGATATGATGTTCATTCTAATAATCAGGAGCAGTTTCCGTGTTGTATTAAAGTAACACTAAGTATCTTTTCAACCTTCATAATATATTTCCAAGACCCTTGTGATGGTACATCGACTTAAAATAAGTTAAATGACACGTCTGCCATAGCCTGACATGGTCTGTATCGCTTTTACTGGCACTATGTAACTTCGGGTTTCGGGTCGGAACCCGTGCACAAAAAGAACTACAAAATTCGAGTGCTTTACGGCATACGTCACTCCCCCCACCACTTCCTCAAATTCGGACGCTTTTGTAAGCGTAAATCATGCATCATACTAACAATTTACCTTACACTAAAAGAGTAAGGGAAAAGTACATCACGCAAAACATAAACGGGTGGATCTGATACCTGGGGTGATTACAGACAGCAACCAGCTTACTTTTGGTTAAGAAACCCCTTAAATCAACAAAATAAACAAGCAATCATACATGTATAAACTTAAAATAATTGTACATTAACGAAAAGTTCACAATACTCAGGTTCAACAACGTGTATTGACAGATATATAAGGTTTATACACGTCGGGCAACACAGAGTTATTCAGCGCTGGAGGCGCGGCCGCGCTCCGATATACATCAAACAAACATTGCAACTCAATTCCACGCACATTTAAACCCCAGAAACCCAATGTCCCAGCAGATCAAATACTCAGTCAATCAAACATAAATTGTCCGGACTGAACTAGATGTCCTCCGCGCAGAGAAGGGAAAAACAAAACAAAACAAAAATATACCGGGCGAAGCGTGGCGAGACGCCGCAGTCAACACATTTCCTCCATGAACTCACGCAACCTCGCCACAGTCTGTTTAGCCGCCGGGATGCTGTAGTAGTCCATAAAAACCCGCGTATAATCCACAAAAAGTCAGTTGAATTCCTCAGGCCACCTTTACACAGAGCCCGCTAAACTCAGACCGCTTCCCCGATTGCACTCCAGAGTCCCTCCTCCACGTCACTTCCCTATTCTCCTTTTTGAAAGTTATCCGGTGGCAAAAAATAATAAAAAACAAAGAAAAAGTCCTTATAACAATCCGTGCTTACATCATAGGCATTTGACACAACAGTTAATTCTTTTTTTCTTTACATGTGAAGGAAAAACAATACCACAAAGCATGTTTACCATCACCTCAAAAAATCTGTACATGAAAGCAGAATAGGTGACTATTACAATACTCTACCTTGTATGTGGCCATTGTTGATTCCAAAGCCGGTGCTGGAGATCAACAGCGAGCGTGCGCGTGCGTGTGCGACAGCCAGGCTGCGGTAGGCTAAATTATTTACGACAGCGCTAATGGACAATTCAGCTTCCAACCAGTAGGGCGACCGCAGAGGAAATGTTACTTGGTGTTACTTTAACAGTTTTTGTTAGTATTGTGTATTTACCATGGTAAGTGTTGTTTTCATAACCCAAAAATGAAAATTTATGTTCACTTTGTCTTATTTTGTATATAGCCTGATATTAACTTTGTATATAATATTAAAAATTATTTTTAAAAGACTGTGTTAAATCCAACCTTTTATTAAAAAAACTAGTTTGGGACTGCTATTAAATAGCTTAACCTTGTTAAGCGTTTATTTATCAGTATTAGTCATATTCTTACAATATATGTTTATGTTAAGTAAAGGGGGACAGTACTTGTTTGAGTCTACAATTTTTGTGTGAACAAATGTATTATAATAGGCATAAAAAATGACCATGGGAAAATGTGGGTGCCATGGGCAAATTAGTTGAGAACCACTGTGATAAAGCTAGGCTATTCAAAACATAATTCAATAATTTGTAATTAATAATAATCCATTACAATTTTAAGGGAATAATCGACAATTATAATCGCCCTAAAACATCTTACTTCCCAAATACAATTATGAGGAAAAAAAATATTTAAACCTTTTATTTCTATTTCTGGTGATGTATTTAATGTTACACTAATGATGTTGCTGTCAATATAAAATTGAGCAGTGCTGTAAATATAGCTTTTATTATGGGAAAATGTTTTATATAAATAACGTAATCCTGAAATTCATGATTCTTCAGGGCTTCACTGGTAACATAATTGACATAAAAGTTTAATCATGTGAACTACAAAAAGTTGACATTATATACAAAATCATGGCAAGTTACCTATGAAGGCCTACAGAAGACGCACCGTTTGCACGTGCTCAAAAACATTATGGTAACGTTATGTCATTTGAAAAAAAAAATAACAACTGGCCGTTTAACATAAGTAAATCAAGCATTTTTATTCGTAATGATAAACACAAATATGGACTGGCGGCGGTGGTTCAAATATTAACGTTAACTTACTGGTCATTCTGTCTTTCTAACGATAATGAGATCCAATCAAGAACACGCTAAAAAGTAACTTCTATGTACACTTTCTAATCTATTTAAGTTACCAACATTAACTTATACTAGTCAAAGACGATTTCTCTTTCTGCTCACGTCTCGACAGCAGCTCGGTGTCTAACACACGTATAGCTAGCAATAATGGGTGTGCCAGTGCGTGTGGCTCCTTATTACAAATCAAGTTGTCTTAGTTTGTCAAATGAGATAGCCTGAAATCAATGCCCGGTCGGTGGGCGCAAACGAAAGAAAGAAAGAACAAATCAGGGTATACTTACTATAAAAATCCATCTGTAGTCGTTCAAATAAGAGCTCGATCCTTCGTCTTTTTTCTCGCTTCAGCAACTCGTGTCGTGATCTCGTCTTCTCGTGCAGAAAATGGCGATGGCGCGTCTGGCTCAAATTCGTTAAAATAGTACGTCATCATGACGTAGTGTTTCTGGCACATGCGCATGAGGCAGAAAATTGAAAGAAGTTTTGTTGTTACATGAACACGTTATTTTAAGTTTTCCATTTCCCTTCAAGTTGAGGTTGTTATAACTCATCCTATTGTGTAGTGAGACACTGCAAGTTGACAGGACATGATTTTACTAGTCCACCTGACTAAAACTCAGAATCACTTTTTACAGTGTATACATTGTGAAGATATACACATGTAACCTGTTGTCATGTTTTGTGGTTCCCTGTCTTGTCTATTAGTTATCCCAGGTGTCTCTCATTTCCCACGCCCCCTTGTTATCCTGTTTAGCTCGTTTGTCTCTGATTATTGAAGACCTGTGTTTCTGCCCTGTCCTTGTGAGTTCTTGTTTAATGTTTAACTGTTAACGTTGATGTTGGTTGTTCCTGTTCCCGAGAACCGTTGTCCTGTCTAGTTTCTAGTGTGTAAGTTAGTCTGTTAAATAAAGCGTGTGCTGCATTTGGATCCTGCCTCATCTCTGCTTCAGCCGCACCGGCGTTACACCTGTACACATTTTTTTATGATAAAACAAATCTTCACCTTTTAGTTTACATGGAATCGAACATATTTGTAGGGATAGTTTAGCCAAACATGAAAATAGGGTAATGTGGCACAGTGGCAATGTTTCTCTTTGAAGTCCAAAATAACAAATCTCTCTCATAATGTTACAATTTTAACATTGCTTTTACTGAAAATTGTTTTCGTATTGATTATTGTAATACATGCATATCATTAATTAATGGGATAGTTTACCCCAAAAATTCTGTCATAAAATTCTCAACCTCATGTTGTTCCAAACCAGTTTGAGTTTGACACAGTTTGAGCTTTCTTCTGTTGAACAAACAGTGGACGGCACCCATTGACTTACCTAGTAGGAAAAAAATACTATTGTGTCCACTTCACACCTATTTAGTGCTTTTGTGTCAACGAAACGCCTATTGTGTCCACTTCCAACCTATTTAATGCTTTTGTGTCCACGAAACGCCTATTGTGTCCACTTCCAACCTATTTAATGCTTTTGTGTCCACGAAACGCCTATTGTGTCCACTTCCAACCTATTTAATGCTTTTGTGTCCACGAAACGCGTATTGTGTCCACTTCCAACCTATTTAATGCTTTTGTGTCCACGAAACGCGTATTGTGTCCACTTCCAACCTATTTAATGCTTTTGTGTCCACGAAACGCCTATTGTGTCCACTTCCAACCTATTTAATGCTTTTGTGTCCACGAAACGCCTATTGTGTCCACTTCCAACCTATTTAATGCTTTTGTGTCCACGAAACGCCTATTGTGTCCACTTCCCACCTATTTAATGCTTTTGTGTCCACGAAACGCCTATTGAGTCCACTTCCAACCTATTTAATGCTTTTGTGTCCACGAAACGCCTATTGTGTCCACTTCCAACCTATTTAATGCTTTTGTGTCCACGAAACGCCTATTGTGTCCACTTCCAACCTATTTAATGCTTTTGTGTCCACGAAACGCCTATTGTGTCCACTTCCAACCTATTTAATGCTTTTGTGTCCACGAAACGCCTATTGTGTCCACTTCCAACCTATTTAATGCTTTTGTGTCCACGAAACGCCTATGGTGTCCACTTCCAACCTATTTAATGCTTTTGTGTCCACGAAACGCCTATGGTGTCCACTTCACACCTATTTAGTGCTTTTGTGTCAACGAAACGCCTATTGTGTCCACTTCCAACCTATTTAATGCTTTTGTGTCCACGAAACGCGTATTGTGTCCACTTCCAACCTATTTAATGCTTTTGTCCACGAAACGCCTATTGTGTCCACTTCCAACCTATTTAATGCTTTTGTGTCCACGAAACGCCTATTGTGTCCACTTCCAACCTATTTAATGCTTTTGTGTCCACGAAACGCGTATTGTGTCCACTTCCAACCTATTTAATGCTTTTGTGTCCACGAAACGCGTATTGTGTCCACTTCCAACCTATTTAATGCTTTTGTGTCCACGAAACGCCTATTGTGTCCACTTCCAACCTATTTAATGCTTTTGTGTCCACGAAACGCCTATTGTGTCCACTTCCAACCTATTTAATGCTTTTGTGTCCACGAAACGCCTATTGTGTCCACTTCCCACCTATTTAATGCTTTTGTGTCCACGAAACGCCTATTGAGTCCACTTCCAACCTATTTAATGCTTTTGTGTCCACGAAACGCCTATTGTGTCCACTTCCAACCTATTTAATGCTTTTGTGTCCACGAAACGCCTATTGTGTCCACTTCCAACCTATTTAATGCTTTTGTGTCCACGAAACGCCTATGGTGTCCACTTCCAACCTATTTAATGCTTTTGTGTCCACGAAACGCCTATGGTGTCCACTTCACACCTATTTAGTGCTTTTGTGTCAACGAAACGCCTATTGTGTCCACTTCCAACCTATTTAATGCTTTTGTGTCCACGAAACGCGTATTGTGTCCACTTCCAACCTATTTAATGCTTTTGTCCACGAAACGCCTATTGTGTCCACTTCCAACCTATTTAATGCTTTTGTGTCCACGAAACGCCTATGGTGTCCACTTCTAACCTATTTAATGCTTTTGTGTCCACGAAACGCGTATTGTGTCCACTTCCAACCTATTTAATGCTTTTGTGTCCACGAAACGCCTATTGTGTCCACTTCCAACCTATTTAATGCTTTTGTGTCCACGAAACGCCTATGGTGTCCACTTCCAACCTATTTAATGCTTTTGTGTCCACGAAACGCCTATTGTGTCCACTCCCAACCTATTTAATGCTTTTGTTTACGAAACGCCTATTGTGTCCACTTCCAACCTATTTAATGCTTTTGTCCACGAAACGCCTATTGTTTCCAACCTATTTAATGCTTTTGTCCACGAAACGCCTATGGTGTCCACTTCCAACCTATTTAATGCTTTTGTGTCCACGAAACGCCTATGGTGTCCACTTCCAACCTATTTAATGCTTTTGTGTCCACGAAACGCCTATTGTGTCCACTTCCAACCTATTTAATGCTTTTGTGTCCACGAAACGCCTATGGTGTCCACTTCTAACCTATTTAATGCTTTTGTGTCCACGAAACGCGTATTGTGTCCACTTCCAACCTATTTAATGCTTTTGTGTCCACGAAACGCGTATTGTGTCAACTTCCAACCTATTTAATGCTTTTGTGTCCCCGAAACGCCTATGGTGTCCACTTCCAACCTATTTAATGCTTTTGTGTCCACGAAACGCCTATTGTGTCCACTTCCAACCTATTTAATGCTTTTGTGTCCACGAAACGCCTATTGTGTCCACTTCCAACCTATTTAATGCTTTTGTGTCCACGAAACGCGTATTGTGTCCACTTCCAACCTATTTAATGCTTTTGTGTCCACGAAACGCCTATTGTGTCCACTTCCAACCTATTTAATGCTTTTGTGTCCACGAAACGCCTATTGTGTCCACTTCCAACCTATTTAATGCTTTTGTGTCCACGAAACGCCTATTGAGTCCACTTCCAACCTATTTAATGCTTTTGTGTCCACGAAACGCCTATGGTGTCCACTTCCAACCTATTTAGTGCTTTTGTGTCAACGAAACGCCTATTGTGTCCACTTCCAACCTATTTAATGCTTTTGTGTCCACGAAACGCCTATTGTGTCCACTTCCAACCTATTTAATGCTTTTGTGTCAACGAAACGCCTATTGTGTCCACTTCCAACCTATTTAATGCTTTTGTGTCCACGAAACGCGTATTGTGTCCACTTTCAACCTATTTAATGCTTTTGTCCACGAAACGCCTATTGTGTCCACTTCCAACCTATTTAATGCTTTTGTGTCCACGAAACGCCTATTGTGTCCACTTCCAACCTATTTAATGCTTTTGTGTCCACGAAACGCCTATGGTGTCCACTTCTAACCTATTTAATGCTTTTGTGTCCACGAAACGCGTATTGTGTCCACTTCCAACCTATTTAATGCTTTTGTGTCCACGAAACGCCTATTGTGTCCACTTCCAACCTATTTAATGCTTTTGTGTCCACGAAACGCCTATTGTGTCCACTTCCAACCTATTTAATGCTTTTGTGTCCACGAAACGCCTATTGTGTCCACTTCCCACCTATTTAATGCTTTTGTCCACGAAACGCCTATTGTGTCCACTTCCAACCTATTTAATGCTTTTGTGTCCACGAAACGCGTATTGTGTCCACTTCCAACCTATTTAATGCTTTTGTGTCCACGAAACGCGTATTGTGTCCACTTCCAACCTATTTAATGCTTTTGTGTCCACGAAACGCCTATTGTGTCCACTTCCAACCTATTTAATGCTTTTGTGTCCACGAAACGCCTATTGTGTCCACTTCCAACCTATTTAATGCTTTTGTGTCCACGAAACGCCTATTGTGTCCACTTCCCACCTATTTAATGCTTTTGTGTCCACGAAACGCCTATTGAGTCCACTTCCAACCTATTTAATGCTTTTGTGTCCACGAAACGCCTATTGTGTCCACTTCCAACCTATTTAATGCTTTTGTGTCCACGAAACGCCTATGGTGTCCACTTCCAACCTATTTAATGCTTTTGTGTCCACGAAACGCCTATGGTGTCCACTTCACACCTATTTAGTGCTTTTGTGTCAACGAAACGCCTATTGTGTCCACTTCCAACCTATTTAATGCTTTTGTGTCCACGAAACGC
>NW_027639367.1:0-21753 GCF_949152265.1 Phoxinus phoxinus | reverse complement strand
TACTGGTAACATAAAAGACAGTTGGCATTACCAGCACCCACAAATATCCCCCCATTACATTATCATACATTACATTACATTTTATAGCAGTTTAATGTACTGACACTAAAACTATGAAAACTTGAATTTTTTCCTCACAGAAATTTTAATTTGGGTAAACTGTATACACAATACATATTTTTGCATTTTTATATTGCGATATATTGTGATATTGACTAGCTATATTTCCATCCACCTGTTTTTATGCAAACTTTGGGATATCGTGTTAAAAAACGCTGGATGGAAAAGGCAAGATGTGCTTAATTGAGGCTGCTGGTTTTTTATTTGATAAGAAGACGATAGGAACATATTTACAGAATAAATTAATCAACTTGCGTGACTTTGCCTCAGTGGATGTGATTGGATAACTGCACTCTAAAAAATGCTGGGTTGTTTTAACCCAATTTTGGGTCAAATATGGACAAACAAAGGCCTTTGGGTTACATTTTTAAATTGCATTTTTGATCCAACGTTTGGGTTTGTCCATATTTGACCCAAAATTGGGTTAAAACAACCCAGCATTTTTTAGAGTGTGGACTAACCAGCGGGTCAATCGTATTGCACAGCATTTCAAATGTTGGTTTGGTTGTTCTGAGCATAGACAGTATATAAACGGTTCTGAGATGCCTGAGCCAATATAGGCTTGTTCGACTTGAACCGACACTGCACAGACCGATCGGTTTATGACAAAATACCGCGAGAGTGATTCAAAAGCATACGAGTCGTCCTGCTCTCGCGTTACTTTTATGTCATAAACCGATCGGTGTGTGTGCAACGCCGGTTCAAATCGAACAAGCCTAAAGTCCGTCTTCAAAATGGATAATGACGTCCCAGAAGTGTCTAACGCGAGATAACATGTCAAAGTTTATTGCGTTTTTCAGCGTCCAAGAAAAGATTGCCTTGATTGCAGCAACTTCTGTTTATTTTACAGACATTTTGCACCAATATCCTAGGAAATTTAATTTTCTTGAACACATGCGATGGAAATGGTGCTTTATTCATAAATGTTTAATGCAATATTCCACTTTTGCGCATAAGTTAAATTGACATCTTTTGATTGAAACATGGCTAGTCTAGAGGTTTACTGGTGATAGAGTTCCTTTTTACTCCATGATAGCCTGCAGTCTGACAGCTCTGTAATAGGATCTTGCTGACTCCACTGCCAGTCCTTATTTATGTCACCATCAATACTGTATATATTAGCCAATTTTTGCATCAACTGTTAAGATTATGTAAGATCACGGTTCATACTAAAAGTTTTCAAAGAAACTCCTACTAAGGGAATTTTCTGCATCATAGCACATCGTCGTGTAAAATTGGATTCAGTTGCTGTTTTAGCATCCTAATACATTACCAAAACTGATGAAATGAAAAAACATACTGCTAATTTTCAAATAAAATAGGCCTATGAAACCGTATAATAGCTCTGGGAAGTCAGTGAAATTCCAGTTGAAAGTAAACGTGTCATTTTTGTAGTAAAATTGTTGATTTGTTGCCCAAACATCTGAGTGATTTACCAACGATCTGCGAATCGGTTTGACTGAATCATTTAAAGGATTTGACTCAATAGAACAATTCCTTCGAGAAACGGCCATTAAGAAAGTTAACGAGTCAGCTCACGGGGCAACAAGATTTCAAGGACAAATGTAACTAGGTTTTATTGATACCCAAGGATCTTATTGACACCAATTAACTACACACCTCCCTTTGTAAGAATTGCAGCAGAAGCCATCTAATAACTGAGGAATAATTCTAGTAGCTGTCGACTGTTTCATGCCAAATACACCAGCATGTGTTCTGTAATGGCTTTCTGTACGAACTTATTCTGTGCCTCAGAGTCTTAAATGTCTTATTTTAGCCCTTCAAATTCCTTTTAAACAACACATTGCATTGTATACAATCAATTTCAGTTAACAGGAAAAAAGAGTGAATTGATTCCTGACGATAAAATCTAGAGATCCAGTCCTTGTCCTCCAGGTTTTCTAGAACGGCACGTGTGGAGGTCATATGTCCACCATAAAAGCACACATCAATACACGAGGAGGACAAAACCTGTCAAATAAAATTAAATCAAAATTAAATTAAAAGACAAAATTGATATATAATTTAATATAATAAAATGATATTCCCACTTTCACATCTAAGGGGGAAAAATAAAAGCAGAAACGATATATTCATAATAAATGAAAATAATACATGGACTTGTAAATTAAAAATAAAAATATATATTTGTCTTTGTGTGTTAACATAAATTTATGAATGTACGTGAATTGATGTGTTAATGTTTCTGTGTTTGTTTCCATAATTGTTTTATTTATTTATTTATTTATGCAGGTTTTATCCCCCATTAAAAATACACTGCAATTGATTTTCCTCAAATGATTATTTAAGAGCTGATTAATCATACAAACTATTTTTGATTTAAAGTTCTAAAGAGATTTTTAATCAGGGTTAACTAAAACTAAAAACATTTACAAAAAAAATATAATAATAATTTTCACTACTTAAAACAAAATAGATGTTAAGTGGAATATATAAAATAAATATATATTAAAAAAACATTTTATTCAATTAAAATTGTATAAAACTATATAGAAACTACATAGCCTATGAAAACTATATATATATATATAGCCTACCCTAAAACACTCAAATTACTAAAGCAGAAAATATAAAATATAAAATCTAATTCAACATATTAACAAAAACTATGGTGTATCACTGATACTAAATAGCCTAACACTGTTTTTATGAACGCCTGCCTTCGTCAGTTCCCCACATTGCTCTCTGGGATAAACTTGTAAACATAAGAGCTCAGATGTAATTCCCAGTGATGATATTGGCATCCATGCTGGATTCATGGGAATCCAGGCCCGGTGTTGTGCCGAATTTTGACCCCCTGCCAAATTATTACCCCCCTCGTTGAAGTCAGTACCTGATTGCCTAATCCTAACCCCTCCCCCACAACTAGGCTAATCCTAAACCTACCAATACTAGGGGGGGTAATAATTTGGCGGGGGTCAGAATTCGGCACAACACCTGTTTAAGGGCAGAAGATCAGATGGGTCGCAGTCATCCACACGTCTCCGTGGCTCAGGTGTGTGAGCGCTTCGCAAACCCGATCCTACACCGGTCCACCAAAACAAATCAAATCAAGCTTGTGCATGGCTTGATTTTTACTACAGCGCGCGCACTACTAATCAATCTCAAATCTCTGGCGTGTGGTCAGATGACTCATGCTATCGATCGGTTATTGATGAGCAGGCAGAGCTGAGCATGCACAGATTAGATTCAAACGCAAATGAATCTCTTGGACGTTGCTTTTTTAACTTCTCAGGTGTGTTGTGGAAGTCCGTGTCCGCGTGAGGTACGTCACTGTAACGCCTGTTTCATTTGATGAGTATTTTGGTGAGCGTTCAGTTAAACGTTTACTGCCGACCTCCCACCAGGCCGTGTGGTTGTTAATTTGATCTAATGGAAGGGATTGTGCCTCCTCAGCTGAGTGTATTAAAGCCCCCTGGAGATCTCGCACTGAGCGATGCTTTCCCGCCATATACGAGTGCTTCTCTTTCCTCCTTTTCTCTCTTTTTAATTAAACATGGTTGTCTTTGTGTGAATGATCACCTCTGATGTCATTGGACCTTAGTCATGAAACATGAGCAAAATCATTTCTGAGTAAATTGTGCATAAATTATTTTTTGTTTTCACCCAATTTACACATTAAATTCAATCTGACAATGTATGATACTGTCAGCATGGTTTTATTACAAATAAATTAATTATTCTCATAGTGCTTGCAAAATGTTGGATAATATGCTGATATATGCTATATATATAATACTAATTTAGATTAATATTTGTTGTAAACGTTGTATATTATGTATATGTAATATTTATTGTAATATATCTTATATAATAATTTAAAATAAATAAATCAATAAAATTAATGTTTATATGTAATATGTACCATATATTAAATATAATATTAAAGCATTTACATTATATATATATATATATATATATATAAATGCTAATTTATATAATACTATTATATTATATTATACTATATTATGTAAATTAAAGGGCCAAAGCATAATAATAAATAATTTAATAATAATATTAAATATTTAATTATTTATTAAACATAATATTTAATCATATTTCAGCGATATCTGCATGGTAAAAAAAAACTTTAAAAATAATATTTTTGGGGGTATATATTTTATGTGAATTTAAAATAGTATTATATTAATAGTTTGATAATTCAAGTACAATTTAAATTAAAATTCGTGTGCATTTGATTTCAGCAATTTTATATAATATGTCCCAACATTAAGCTGTATTTTGGCCTTATTTCTGATATAAGGCCATCCCACCCTCTAGATATTGTCAGTGGTCATTTTAAAAGCTAAACTGGTCAACAGTCAGCCACTAACAAAAGCACTGGCATGAACATGGAGACGAGCATTTGGACTGGAATCACCCCAGAACTCATCAGTTGGTGCACTGCAATTTCGCCTGAGGTGTGTGTGTGTGTGTGTGTGTGTGTGTCGTACTTTAGCCACGGCCACGTTTATTTCATTCACTGCATTCTTTATCTCTTTGTTTATTTGATGTTTTGTCATTTTAGCCTTTAGTTTAGCCTGTGTGTGGGTGTGTGTGTGTGTGTGTGTGTGTCTGTGTGTGTGTGTGTGTGTGTGTCGTACTTTAGCCACAGCCACGTTTATTTCATTCACTGCATTCTTTATCTCTTTGTTTATTTGATGTTTTGTCATTTTAGCCTTTAGTTTAGCCTGTGTGTGGGTGTGTGTGTGCGTGTGTGTGTGCGTGTGTGTGTGTGTGTGTGTGTGTGTGTGTGTGTGTGTGTGTGTGTGTGTGTGTGTGTCGTACTTTAGCCACAGCCACGTTTATTTCATTCACTGCATTCTTTATCTCTTTGTTTATTTGATGTTTTGTCATTTTAGCCTTTAGTTTAGCCTGTGTGTGTGTGTGTGTGTGTGTGTGTGTCTGTGTGTGTGTGTGTGTGTGTGTGTGTGTCGTACTTTAGCCACGGCCACGTTTATTTCATTCACTGCATTCTTTATCTCTTTGTTTATTTGATGTTTTGTCATTTTAGCCTTTAGTTTAGCCTGTGTGTGTGTGTGTGTGTGTGTGTGTGTGTGTGTGCGTGTGTGTGTGTGTGTGTGTGTGTGTGTCGTACTTTAGCCACAGCCACGTTTATTTCATTCACTGCATTCTTTATCTCTTTGTTTATTTGATGTTTTGTCATTTTAGCCTTTAGTTTAGCCTGTGTGTGTGTGTGTGTGTGTGTGTGCGTGTGTGTGTGTGTGTGTGTGTGTGTGCGTGTGTGTGTGTGTGTGTGTGTGTGTGTCGTACTTTAGCCACAGCCACGTTTATTTCATTCACTGCATTCTTTATCTCTTTGTTTATTTGATGTTTTGTCATTTTAGCCTTTAGTTTAGCCTGTGTGTGGGTGTGTGTCGGGCTTGTTTGTGTTGTGTTTCGTGTGTGAGATCTGCATGAAGGTCCCGCTGAGACGCCATATGCTGCTGAGACCATAGCGTCTCCTCATCAAGGCAAACCCGTGGGTTACAGCCTGCACACTCAAAAACACACTCCTGCTCATGTTGAACGCTATTTGATTTTTTTTCACCCTCCTTTTTTGATCCTGCCCAGTGCGTTCCCAGGCAGTTTGCCTTATTGAAGGAGATATAGGGTGTGCGGAAGCATTTTCCTCAAGGTAAAACTCTCATTTCTCTTCACAATGTCTTATTTGAAGCTTTTTTTTCTGCTGTTTTTTTATTTTTTATTCAGTAATAACCTACATAACCAAGCTAGTCATAAATTATAACATAGCATTATAAAGGCACAGCTGTGTTTATGATGCTTTGATGAGGGAATGACCTCCCTGCACCCTCTAAAGCTGATTTGTGTGTGTGAATGGAGTTGTCCTGTAGAGGGCAGAGTTTTACTGTGTGACGGTGACCTCACTGCTCAAGCTGCTCTCTGAGGGATGCTGGCCTGTACAAAAGCATTAGTCTCACCTTCCTAAAGCAAGTTACATAACAGCTTCTTCTTTCATGCCGTATCAAGCGGTCGGTTTGAAAGAGCACTGCACACTGATCACCTCTACAGTGATCTGGCTGGTTGCAAGGGGGATCTTGATAGTTGCTAGGGTGTTGCTAGCTGCTTGCTAGGGTGTTCTGGGTGGTTTGTAGGGCCTTCTAGATGATTGCTGAGGGGTTGCTATCTGGTTGCTAGGGAGTTCTAGGTGGGTGGTTGCTAGGGTGTTCTGGGTAATTGCTCCTATACAGTTTTCTTGCTGGTTGTTAGGGTGGTATTGCAATTGCTTGGGTGTTCTGGGTAATTGCTATCTTTACTGTGTTCTGGCTAGTTTTTACGGTATTCTGTGTGGTTACTACTTGGCTGTTTCTAGCTGTTTCTTAGGGTGTTGCTAGCTGGTTACTAGTGAGTCTGTGTGGGTGGTTGCTATGTGGTTGCTAAGGTTTTCTGGATTGTTTTTACAGTTTTCTGGGTGGTTACTACTTGCTTGGTTGTTTCTAGTTGGTTGTTTAGGTGTTCTGAGGGTTGCTAGGGTGTTGCTAGCTGTTCACTAGTGAGTCTGGGTGGGTGGTTGCTATGATGTTGCTATGTGGTTGCTAGGGTTTTCTGGCTATTTTTTAAGGTTTTCTGGGTGGTTACTACTTGCTTGGTTGTATCGAGTTGGTTGTTATGGTGTTCAGGGTGGTTGCTAGGGTGTTGCTAGCTGGTTACTTAGGAGTTCTGGGTTGATAGTTGATAAGATGTTGGTTATATGTGGTTGCTAAGGTGTTTTGGTTGTTTTTTAAGGTGTTCTGGGTGGTTACTACTTGCTAGGGTGCTTCAAGTTGGTTGTTGGGGTGTTCTAGATGGTTACTAGGGATTTATGGGTGGGTTGTTGCTATGTATTGGCTAGGGTGTTCTGGGTGGTTGTCTAGGGTGTTAATTGCTGGTGGTTACTAGGGAGTTCTGGGTGGCTGGTTCCTAAGATGATGCTATGCTTGCTAGGGTGTTTCTAGTTGGTTGTTAGGGTGTTCTGGGTGGTTGCTAGGGTGTTGCTATCTGGTTACTAGGGAGTTCTGGATGGGTAGTTGCTAAGATGTTGTTATGTGTTTGCTAGGGTGTTCTTGCTGGTTTTTAAGGTGTTCTGGGTGGTTGCTATGGTGTTACTGGCTGGTTACTAGGGTGTTCTGGGTGGCTGGTTGCTATGCTTGCTATGGTGTTTTGGTTGGTTTTTAAGGTGTTCTGGGAAGTTACTACTTGCTAGGTTATAGCTGGTTAATAGGGAGTTCTGGATGGGGGGTTGCTAAGATGTTGTTATGTGTTTGCTAAGGTGTTCCTGTTGGTTTTTAAGTTGTTCTGGGTGGTTACGACTTGCTTGGGTGTTTATAGTTGGTTGTTATGGTATTCTGGGTGGTTGCTAGGGTGTTATTTGCTGGTTACTTGGGAGTTCTAGGTGGCTGGTTGCTTTCTAGAATGTTTTGGTTGGTTTTTAAGGTGTTCTGGGTAGTTACTTCTTGCTAGGGTGTTTCTAGTTGGTTGTTTGGATGTTCTGGGTGGTTACTAAGGTGTTGCTAGCTGGTTACTACAGAGTTATGGGTGGTGGTTAGTAAGATGTTGCAATGCGGTAGCTAGGGTGTTCTAGTTAGTTTTTAAGGTGTTCTGGGTAGTTACTTGCCTAGGGTGTTTCTAGCTGGTTGCTAAGGTGTTCTGGGTGGCAGCTATAGGTGATTTCTTATTGGCTCAAGGTAAAAGAGCCCACACTCTCAAGTATCTGTCTTGATCTGGTCTCAAGACACAACTTCAATGTCAGTGAGATTTTCTTCATCACATATTTTTATGTGACATCAGGCGTTTTTATGTTTTCCACGTGTGTCATTCCAGAAAAGGCAAGGTTGTCCTTTACTGTCACTCCGATGGATGTTCATATGAAGCACATTCATGGCCATACAGGAAAACATCATTCAAGTTTATGGGACTGAAGAAAACAACTTAAAGTGATTGTCGTCGTGTTCCATGTAATTGCTTCAGGTCGATTTCGATCGTAGAAATTCATTTTCCAACCTGAAATTCCAGATGATGTATGGAACGAAGTGTTTTTAAGCACTTTATTATGTAATTTGTGAGTAAGGACATGACAGGAGGCCTTTTCTTGGAATGGGATGTGGACAGGAAGTGACATATTTAATGCACCTGTCACTCTTTGAGGAATGACTCACTCTGTGTTTACCTCTGGTGACTAATGTAACCCAACCGCTTGGACACACACAGCACACACAATCCCCTGCCATCTCTACTTTCTCCTTACTTCATCTGGATGGAGACTGAAACATCTCGACCTTCTCTCAAACCCAATCCTTCCCTGGGAAACACGTGGGAATCCATGGAATTGATTTGCGAAGAGGAAGAGATTTATTGGATTGTGTATTTTTGCGCAGTGCGGTAGATTAGCTCCCAGCTGATTTCTCTTCCCTCACCTCTGCGCTCTTACGCCCAACTGCCCCCCTCACTGTCGACCAATAGGAGCGCCTCAATCCGCCATATTTGATAATTGCCTTCCCTCAGCGCGGCCCTCTTAATGGCACTGAGAGTTTGCGTCAAACAAGACATTGTAAAATCCATCCTTGCTTTATTAACAGCATGAGGCATTTGTCAAGAGGATAAATGTGTTGAGTGATTTAGAGGCTGCTGTTGAAAAGAAGCAGGGGCATTTGTTGGGGGGTAGAAAACACAAACTTTAACACCCATAAAAACAACAACAAAAACACCCACAACAGCCCAAAACAGTATAGTTTAGGTGGCCTTTTAACCCCTTATCAAGCGCCCCTATTTTTGAGAATTTTCTGAAAACGGCATACCCAAATACAAATGTCTGTAGCTCTTAAACCCTATGGTCCACATTCATAATTCTTGTCTTTTTTTAACTCCTTATCAAGCACCGGCCCGCGGGCGGGCCGAAGGGGCGTGGCTAAACTTTTATTACTTTTTATCGGCTTTGTTTTATAACAAATATTCAATCAACTATCATAAACTATGCATCATTTGAAAGCTAAAACACTCAAGAATCATGTTCTGAGCTTGTTTTTGCAATCAATACACCAGAGAGGAAAGGGTTAAATTAAATGCTGACTGACTGACCTTGTAAACATGAACACAATGAACGGCAATACTTATCTTTGATCGCGTCTGGTTCAGATCAGTTCGGACGAATCCAAGAAACACCAGCATACATTTCAATGTAAGGGTCTACTCTTCAAAATGCATCCCACTGTTTAATCCAAAACAACAACAAAATAGGGAAAAAAACGAAATATCCTCCTTTGTTTACATGAGCGTTTTGAGTTAGAGTAATCCATCATGTTCATTTTCAATGAAATATCGATTCCAACGTTCAAAAGCCATATCTCCCCCGTAGTTTGGAATCTTCCGGGTAAATTGAGCCCTCCCTCGTGTCTATCCTTCAATCACAGGCTTTGTTATTGACTAAAACAAAAAGGGAGCATTTTACCGGATGCGTGAACTGTCAATCGCGCTCCTCGGTTTTCAACTGGATAAAAGCCTGGATAAAGCCAGCCAATGTCTAGTCAGCAAAGTTTTGATTGATGGGAGTATTGACCAACCAACATCGATGCAGTGATTGACGAATCTGCTTGCATGAAACGTGTAATACAAGAACAAAGCGCAAACTTTTCATTCACACGTGCGCTTTCGCCATTCCACACGCAAGAGCGCACACACATAGTGCGCCGACACATACACACACATAGCATTGTTTTGCCCACGGAGTTCGAATAAACCATAGACAGTATATAAACACACGGATTTAATCCAAAGCTTATATCTGAACATCTCTACCATTGATCGTCGACTACAGAATACTTTGGTGGTGTTTTGAAGAAGGTGGAGAGGAGAAGCGACGAAGAGCAGCAGAAAGTAATAGGATATCGATTATAATAATCAGTTTACTGTAATTTATTTGAGTAAAAAACACTGTTCTAATTACAAATGTTCTAAAACTATTTTATATATATATATATATTATACATTAGTTGGAAAACGGTCACTTCTGGAATGTCTAGGCTATACATTTAATGATAGACGTTTTATTTCACTGTTTTTGCTATTAGAATTGATCAAAATAAAGGGTATTTTGTTAAAATGTTAAAATGTTTTGCTGAAATAGTTTTTTATTGTGTGGTTTGATGGGCAAAACAGTCTCAGTCTTGAATTGATATACATGCATGTAGTATGTACTGTTTACTCTTATGTCATTTGGTTATCAGGTGTCTATTGGAGTCTCCAAATAGGTTTTTGGAAAGGACGCCTATACTTTTCATCAATAAAAGCTTACAGAAACTACATTTTTGGGAGTATCAATCTCAAATTTGACTCAAAACATGTCCAGACATTCAATTTTATCTTTATGGTGTTTTCAGGCCTTTGACATAAAAGTCTGATCAATTTTTCCCTAAGTTAAGTTCATTCAAAGAAATCGTAAGTCACTTTCATGTCAATTTACCTTGTTTTACTCTTTTCCTATTCAACTTTGAGTTAAAATTGACTCTTGGGTAACAAAGTTTCAATTGTCTAGTTTAAAAAAAAGACAAGAATTATGAATGTGGACCATAGGGTTTAAGAGCTACAGACATTTGTATTTGGGTATGCCGTTTTCAGAAATTCTCAAAAATAGGGGCGCTTGATAAGGGGTTAAGAAAATATGACTTGGTGGACGTTTTAAAACTGCTGTTATTAAATCTAACTTGTTTTGTGAAAAAGATTATACATTTTTACTCACATTATCTATGTAAAATTATCTGTTATTGTTAGTGTCAGTTGTGGCATCATTTAAATCTGAGGCATAATTTCTTCATGCATGATTCAATGAGTCACTCATAAAGGCTTCACTTGCTTCATTACTGGATGAATCAGTGTTTTTGAACAAATCTCTTAAATGAATGATTCAATGACTCGCTCATTAAAGGTGTTTTTGACTTGAAGCGGCGCTGTGTAGTTAGTGTATGACATCAAAGTACCGCGAGAGCGATTTGAAAGCTGAGCCGTCTGCTAATTGTTCTCGCGGTACTTTGATGTCATACACTAACTACACAGCGCCGCTTCAAGTCAAACACACCTTAACCCCTTATTTATACTGCACACATCTGTGGCAGCGTTACGGCTGCGACACGGCTACCGGAGCTGATCGTGGCCACGCTCTCCGCAACGCTTCGCTAAAGATAGGCGCTTAGTCTATTTTTCACGGACCAAGCTGCGTCTAAAAGCCAGTGTTCCCCTCATGCTCATAACTCATAAGCACTGTATGTGAAAGATACAAGGTAATTGAGGATGTAAAAGACTATAACACACAAATCTTTTATCCTTGCCGTTCATAACGGTGTATAAACTTATAGACAAAGTAGGACTAGGACATGGCCTAATTGTTATGTTTTACCCAGTTTAATTGTCTTTATTGTTGTGTGTATTGCTAACTAAACCACAGTAGACCCCAAAAATCAAGAAAGTCAAGTCATCTTCATTTATATAGCGCTTTTAACACTGTACATTGTTTCAAAGCTGCTTTACAGAGATAAACGTATAATTTAAGGTAACAGATTGTTTTGGCTTTATAGCGGTTCTTGAATAATGTTACTTTCCAGCTAAAGTTAGTTTTGATTGATTCTCTTCCGTCGAAAGGATAATTTGTTATTAAATTAGGGGCCGCTAAGACGACACCGTTCTCTCTACACAGACTTTAAAAGCGAACCTGTGATAAACACTGATGGCGCTCACGTGCGCATCAAGAATTAATTATAGTTATGTGTGTTTGAATATATGTGCGCATGTTTGTAATTCTCTACAAACCAAGCCTATACAAACTACTTGTCCTGCCTATAAATTTGATACAGAATTTTATTTTATCACTACGGGGGAGATACACAACATTTCCCCAATGCTTTATCTGTAGAGTGGTAAAGGGATCCTCCATAGGGAGAGGCTAGTTGGCACTTCAGCACTGCGTTGACATCGGGTCCAGGTGAAGGTCCTTCGTCAGATCTGGATACGGCTTGGATCCGGCAGGCTGCGGGAAAACCTCGGGATAAACAAAGACACTAAAATTAGCGTAGATGCCATTCTTCTTATGATGTAACGAGTACATCAGGAAGTGTTCCCAGTTCCGGCTGACCTAATCTATGCAGCCTAACATTGAGTTATAGAAGTCTATAATGTATTATGTGAATGCTAGGTCAAAGAGATGCGTCTTTAATCTAGCTTTGAACTGACAGAGTGTGTCTGCTTCCAGGACAATGGTAGGAAGACTGTTCCAAAGTTTTGGTGCTAAGTAGGAAAAGGATCTACCGCCAGCAGTCGATGAAACAACACGAAAAATCAAGAAAAACTACAAGCTTCGCTTCTGAAATGTTCCTGGTGTGAGTTGGCACCACGTGGAGGACGAAACAAAACCTCATAGGTGCCGTATGCACCGCAGACGTGTGCAGTGTAAATAAGGGGTTAGACTTCTCTTGCTCCATTACTGGATGAATCAGTGTTTTTGAATGAATCTACTGAATGAATGATTCAATGACTCACTCAATAAGACTTCTCTTGCTCCATTACTGGATGAATCAGTGTTTTTGAACAAATCTCTTGAATTCTTGGACAAATACATTTTTAACAGTCACTTTTCTACTTGAGTAACGATGTAATTGATACAGTCTTTATTTGGAGCGTCAGGTTACTTTCAAAAGGTGATTTACTCTATTTTTGATCGCTACTGTAGACATCAGTGTTTGTGTCTGAACTGTAAACTTTCATCACAGTACTTCTGTGATTATACGATACTGTGGTTAAAAAGACTGTGATTTGTGAAGCTGTTTCATATCTATACTTGAAAACTGCTCTGTCTGGGTCAGCGGCAGCGCCAATGCAGATTTGAATGTTCGACTGTGACTTGTCAAAGGTTGGATAAACGTTTATAAACTATTAATTTTTCAATTATATATTGTAAAAGTTAGTGTAACATGAAATGCTAGCCATGAAATTAGCCTTAACAACTCACATTATTATTTATTTATTTTATTTTAAAAAAAATCAACCACGTAATGTTAATTTGTTGGGGCAAAGAAAGAAAAAAAAATGGTTCCAAAAACATTTCAAAAACATTATAATTCTTCTGTGATGCATGTACAATGTTGGAAAGTTAAAACGTGTTTTTCAAGGGAGTTTTTGTTGTAGTTTGTTTTATTTTTATGTGTGAGATGAGTTTATAAGTCGACATGGTCAAATGTGCCCACAGCACCCGCGTTTACGAATGGAAGTGAAAATGGCCTTGCATTTACTGCTTTTAAAAGGGTTTTGGGTTGGGATTGGTTTAAAGTGGTGAGGCAGGGAGTCTAACTGGACTATAAAACTGCTGGTTTGCCAAGCTGCAAGACCACTGAACCATCTTGGTTCAAGTTGCTTTTCTCAGCAGGAGAGCCCAAAGTGAGAAAAGCAATTGTGTGGTCGAGCTCAAAGTAGAGCTATTCAGACTCTGTCCGTTCTGCGTGGCTTTTATTACTGATCACGAGTGACCGTCTATCATCAGCTGGCCGTAAAAGACACTATTCCCTCAGCAAGAACATTTCCTATAAATCTTCACACAGGGATTCAGGATTACACAGGGGTTTGGCGAGGGTGCTGGTGCTTGACAAAGAGGACCAGAGGGAGAGGCTTTTTGCTTCACTGCACCTTTGAGCTCAGACAGAAAGAGTGTATGCAGTATGCAGTGCTCCAATTTGCTCTTATGAGCGGTGTGTGTGTCATCTCCACCCGTTCACACAGGCATTGGACTGTGACTGGACTCTGAGAACAGTGTAGCAGTCTGCATACGTTTGTCCTGGCAGTGTGAAGAGGGCGCTTTGGCAGACTCATAGTGCAAGAGTTCAGAGCTGAGTAATTTCTGCTCTTCATTAGGGAGTTGTTTGCGGTTAGCGTATTTTCGGCCTTAGCAACCTACTGCAGGTAGCAACTCAATACCTACGCTTCTCTGTAACAAAGTCCACTGAGGCAAGTTGCAGTAAGAACAAAATAAACAAGGACTTGACTTAACGATTTCACTTAAACATGAACATAAAACATAACACTCACTAACAGTGGTTACAGGGAACAAAGCTAGACAAAAGACAATGGCAGTATGAGGGTTATTTATATTCAGACTAATCATTTAAAGGGGTGGTTGATTATGATTTCACTTTTCTAACTTTAGCATAAACGGCATAAACAACATCTGCAAAGTTATAATGCTCAAAGTTCAAAGCAAATGGATATATATATATATATATATATATATATATATATATATATATATATATATATATATTAAATGGCTTTTCAAGGACTACAACAAACGGCTGGTAGGGACTACGATTAGTTACTAAAATTAACATAAACCCCGCCCCCGTAAACACCATTTAGATTAGCATGACAGAATATGCTAATCAATGACTAGAAGATAACTACACATAAGCTACATAAATTCATCAACTAACCATTCAGAAATGTCATGTTGCTTCTACATGTTGTCACTTCTTGAGTCTTTCCATCATTGTCTGACTCTGGTTTGAACATAAAAGTTTTAGAAATTTTCAGTGCATGTGAGTGTGAGGTAAAAGGACACAAGCTGTTGTAGCTCCGCCCCCTGTGCCAGCTGCTCATTTGCATTTAAAGAGACACACACAAAAACTGCGTTTTTGCTCACCCTCAAAAAGTGATAATTTTAACATGCTATATAAAAATATGTGTGGGGTATTTTGAGCTAAAACTTTACATACACACTGGGGACATCAAAGACTTATTTTACAATCACAAAACAGAACAGAGAAACACATGAGCTGAACAACCAATCAGAACATGACACATGAACAGGGAAAGCACATGACAATATCACATGTGGGCAAGGGCGAAACACATGACGACCAGGATCTATGAGAATTATTAAATAATAGACAAGAAAACATGAACCCAAAACTAAACGTGACAAGCGGCAACTGAGGTTTATTAGACTATTTATTAAACTGCTGTCACTTTAAGACTGAATGCATGGATTTAATATATAAACATCATATTTTCTTTCAACTGCTTACCTCCGCGTAAAGCTGCAGTAGGGAGTTTTTAGAAAACGTTGACTTAGCCTGAAAATTTGAACAAGCACAACTTACAGGTCACTCCCCCTTGCTCTCTGCTGCGCTACAGCCCTCCCTCCACAGCTCCTCCCCCACAACATATAAAGTTGCACTCTTTCTATAAGTTATAAATGGCTAGTAAGATATATTACTGTAACTAATGTTACAGTATTCAAGTAATTATTCTAGCGATATGTAATGCTAGATAAGGTTTGCTAGTACATTATTTCAGCAACATGACAAGCCAGTGAATTAGCAGGTTTCAATTGTTGCTTTGCACAGTGCGTGACATTTTATCTGTATGTTATGCGGCTAGAGTTTTGACACCGAGTCAATGGGCTCTGACGAGGAATTCACCCCCACAGCGTGTAGTTCTTATAAAATGAAACAAATCAAGCAGAGATACTTACTTGTCAAGCACCTGCATCGGTTTTTAATCCTTTCAGGACACGTAACGTTAGCTCCCTCCACCTCTAAAAAGCCGATCCGATGTTTAGCCTCGTTTTATTTCAGGCTCTGTCTAATTCTTTCTTTTCCGCTTGTTTATCGTCATCGGTCTTTTTCGTTTACCCGTCTTTGTTGTATGAGCAGGTGCCACTCGAGAAATTGGCAGTTTTGGTTGTTTGTCCGCCATTAGCACAGCTGCGGCACACCGGCAATCTTGATTTTGAACGACGGTAGGCGCTGTGCAAGAGAGGGGTGTGATCAGCGCGTATACACGAGCTTGCTTGACACTGCTAAGACATTCCTCCTGGCTCTGATTGGTTGTTTCTGACCGGGAGCGGTGCATTTCTGCAAATGGCAATAGGACTACTGGGAGGAGCCAGAGGAGCTTTTTTCCCCCCAAAATTATCGGTCTCATATTCTACTGTCAAGACATAATGACAGTTTTAACAAATATGTAAAAAAAAAAAAAATTCATAAGTGACCTACTGAAGCTTTAAGACATAAACAAGTGTTTGTTGGATACTTTGAATACTACCCAAACTTATTTTTATATATTTGTGTGTGTATTTGATCGTTTAGATCGTTTTTCACAACAAGTTTCACAACAACTCTAATACATTTTGAAAATGCATTTTCATATAGTTTAAAACGGCCACAGGATAATTTAAACGAGCAGCCATTTTATTGCAATTAGCAGTGTGTCCATTTATTTAAATTTGTTTATATGTATATATTTTTTATATGGATTTAAATTTGAATTATTGAATTGAAATATAAGATATTATTTTTAATTGATTTAAAATGTTTTTATTTTAAAAAAAAATTTATGTAATTATTTATTTACAATTTCATACATTTATTTCATTATTTTAAATGTATTGAATTAATAACGTTTATTTTTGTTCAAGGAAACTTATAAGGACAGCTTTTAATTATATATTGTATGTGTTTATTATGTGTTTTAAGATAATATAATCCAATGATATGATATTCAATAAAGAAATTATTAATTAAATGAGGTTCTTAAATGCTACACAACACTGGGGACATATACTAGGGAAGGCTATTATTTCCATATTTCTCTCAAAATTGCATCATGAGATTGAAACATTCAGAAAGTTGATAATACAAAAAAAATCATGAATTTCTAATGTATTAAAGCAACAGTGAAAACATGTCAACTTTTTGAATATAACTTAAAGCTTTTGGTGCTTTTTTTTACTGATTGGATTGCATAGTGCAGTGCAGAGCCCTCAAAGATGCAATCAAAACAGACAGCAATCTGATCACTCCGGAGGTGGCAATTACAGAGAAGAACAGAGATTGTGAGCTTTGGCGTTATATCAAACACACTGGTATCTTTTGTGTCAGCTGTAAGCAATTTTATTGAAAAGAAAAGCTTGTACAATTTGGGGAAAATGCCTTTTCCAGGTTGAGTAGACAAATTGTATTACCTTTCTATGGAGCTCCTCTCAGGAATTGTAATGTGTCAGACTCTACCGCACGCTGAACAGTGTACAGTAGTGTGTACCAGTCAAAACACCACATGATTGTGTTGTGATCCCTTCTCTCCTAAAACACTCTCTCAATGTGGTTATTGGTGTTTTTGTTTGAAAGAAAATACGGCATGCGATTATAAATCCTTCATCTTAATATCATAACTGTGAGATTGGAGTATCCAAACCCAGAAATGGTTTTCAGACTCCATACAGTACATAGTGACTAACTGCTGTCACGTCTGCCAGTGTAAAAGATGCTCAGTTTGCATTGTCTAGAGAGAGGACAGCATCTCAAAATGGACGCAGAGTAAGACAGGAATTCATCTTCAGTGAGAAAGTGCCATCTATTGGCCGATAAATTCCCGTCCTATCTGTGTGACTTGATGTGCTGTGGCGAGTTACGGAACATTGGTTTCATGTTTAGTGGCTGTAATTAAGTGGTAAACCAACACGTGTGATTTATGCAAACATGAGAACATTTGTGTAATGGAAGTTAGATCAAATAAGAGTTCAGAGTTTGACTGTGCCATATAACACTGCATCAACACAACCACCACCACCAGAAAGAAAAAAAAAGAAAGACAAAAAATGGTGATATCTGCGGTGCTGGATGCTAGACTCCCTGCATGCATCACAGCATGAATGAATCATGCATATTACAGCTTCAGATCGTTTCTAGTGCTTCCTGCTTTATTTGAAATGCTTTTGTCTTTTGTGTTTTTCCCCCCTTTGACTTGTCATAACTTGATGTGTTTTTGAGTGTCACATTCATCTACAAATTGTAATTTTCCTGGCCTGAAAAAAAGGTCAGGAAAATAAATAATAGTGCAGTGAGGTGCTGTTGAAATGTTGAATTTTGTTCTAGATTTATATATTGTAATTTTTATTCAACATTTTAAAGATGAGCAGAACTCTCTCTCTCTCTCTCTCTCTCTCTCTCTCTCTCTCTCTCTCTCTCTCTCTCTCTCTCTCTCTCTTTCTCTTTCTCTTTATATATATATATATATATATATATATATATATATATATATATATATCATCGTTAAAAAATGTGTGGACAATAGGATTTTTAAATTTTATTAATACTTTTATTCTGGAAGGATACATTAAAAGTGCATCATGACTTACACTTTGTTACAAAAGATTTCTGTTTCAAATAAATGCTGTTCCTTTATTAAACTCTATTCATCAAAGAATCGGTTAGCACGGTTTCCATAAAAATAGTTGCACAACTGTCTTTAATGTTTATAATAATAAGAAATATTTCTTAAACACCAAATCAGCAAATTGGAATGCTTTCTGAATGGTCTTGTGACACTGAAGACTGGAGTAAAGCTTAAAATGTAACTCATCACATAAATAAATGTAGATTTTAAATACCGGTATATAGTAAAATAGTTATTTTGAATTTTAATCTTAATTCACAATAATAAATGCAATCTTGGTGAGCATAAGAGACTTTTCAAAAACATTTTTAAAAAAAGCTTACCGACCTGAAACTTTTTTTATTACAATGCATTTATAATATTTAATAAATAATATTTGTATGAGGGAATTTCTACAATAAACAATAATTAAATGAAAATAACATACGATAACAGTAACATTTTAAAAGTTTTAAAAATAATATATTTTGCCATTGGTTACCCCCTAAGAAGGTTGTTGACCCCTCGACAATATTATCTGTGTGTTCATATGTTGTGTGCATATGTGTGATTGTTGTTGTTGTTGTTTTTCAGGCGGTGAAGGGTGACCCGGGTGTCACAGGAGTGGATGGACAGAAGGGTGATAGAGGGGACGCTGTATGAAACCTCTCAGAGGCCTGATTAAAAATTCCATCAGATTTTGTGTGTTTATTTACCTCATGATAAATCCATCTCTTCTAACATTTCACTCCACAGGGTTTGCCTGGCCTGGAGGGAGCCGGTGGAATAAAGGGGCAAAAGGTGTGTAATGCATGTTTTATTTGTTAGTTCTGCGCGTGTGTGCTGGAAGGAGGGTGATCTTTTCACTTGTTTGACGGATCTTTGTAGTCTCGTGTAGACAGACTTTTGACTGACTGAAGTTCAGATTTAATTAATTCTGTGGTTCATATGATTTAATTTCTTTGCGTTTGTGTGTCTTTCATTATTATTCCTTTAGGGTGAAGAAGGACCCAGAGGACCGGCGGGCCCTGTGAGTACTGTACCGGTTCAGCCAGAGGTTCTTCTGATGCATGCAGATGCTCCCTACATAGTATATAGACACATCGGCCTTCATGCCATAGACCACGCCGATAAATGATTCAGAGCCAGTGCTCTAGGATTCATTTGAACTTTTCGTTTTTACAGAGCCCCTAAAGGGACATGATGATGAAAAGAATTAGATGGGAAGAAAAATTTGTCAATGATTTTGTTTTCTTGCAAATATTTGGTGTTCCACTGAGAAACTTTGTCTTCTCTCACAAAACCTTTGCATTCCCACACAAAACTTTTGCGTTCCCCCGATACATTTTGCTGTTTGCTCGCAAAAAAACACAAAAGTTTGTTAGAAGAACGCAAACATTTTGTGGGTGATGGAAGTTTCTCAGAGCAACGCTAACATTTTCTGAGGGAGTGCAAAGTTTCTCAGGGGAAACCCAAAAATTATGTGAGGGAACGGAAAGTTTCTCAGAGAAACGCAAACATTATGTGAGGGAACGCAAAGTTTCTCAGAGGAACGCAAACATTTTCTGAGGGAGTGCAAAGTTTCTCAGAGGAACGCAAACATTGTGTGAGGGAACGCAAAGTTTATCAGGGGAACGCAAACATTGTGTGAGGGAACGGAAAGTTTCTCAGAGAAACGCAAACATTATGTGAGGGAACGCAAAGTTTCTCAGAGGAACGCAAACATTTTCTGAGGGAACGCAAAGTTTCTCAGGGGAACGCAAACATTGTGTGAGGGAACGCAAAGTTTATCAGGGGAACGCAAACATTTTCTGAGGGAACGCAAAGTTTCTCAGAGAAACGCAAACATTATGTGAGGGAACGCAAAGTTCCTCAGGGGAACGCAAACATTGTGTGAGGGAACGAAAGTTTCTCAGAGGAACGCAAACATTGTGTGAGGGAACGAAAGTTTCTCAGAGGAACGCAAACATTTTCTGAGGGAACGCAAAGTTTCTCAGGGGAACGCAAACATTGTGTGAGGGAACGCAAAGTTTATCAGGGGAACGCAAACATTTTCTGAGGGAACGCAAAGTTTCTCAGGGGAACGCAAACATTATGTGAGGGAACGCAAAGTTTCTCAGAGGAACGCAAACATTATGTGAGGGAACGCAAAGTTTATCAGGGGAACGCAAACATTTTCTGAGGGAACGCAAAGTTTCTCAGGGGAACGCAAACATTTTCTAAGGGAACGCAAAGTTTCTCAGAGGAACGCAAACATTATGTGAGGGAACGCAAAGTTTCTCAGAGGAACGCAAACATTATGTGAGGGAACGCAAAGTTTCTCAGAGGAACGCAAACATTTTGTGAGGGAACGAAAGTTTCTCAGAGGAACGCAAACATTATGTGAGGGAACGGAAAGTTTCTCAGAGGAACGCAAACATTGTGTGAGGGAACGCAAAGTTTCTCAGAGGAACGCAAACATTATGTGAGGGAACGCAAAGTTTCTCAGAGGAACGCAAACATTTTGTGAGGGAACTGAAAGTTTCTCAGAGGAACGCAAACATTGTGTGAGGGAATGCAAAGTTTCTCAGAGGAACGCAAACATTATGTGAGGGAACGCAAAGTTTCTCAGAGAAACGCAAACATTTTGTGAGGGAACGGAAAGTTTCTCAGAGGAACGCAAACATTATGTGAGGGAACGCAAAGTTTCTCAGAGGAACGCAAACATTATGTGAGGGAACGCAAAGTTTCTCAGAGCAACGCAAACATTATGTGAGGGAACGCAAAGTTTCTCAGAGGAACGCAAACATTTTGTGAGGGAACTGAAAGTTTCTCAGAGGAACGCAAACATTGTGTGAGGGAATGCAAAGTTTCTCAGAGGAACGCAAACATTATGTGAGGGAACGCAAAGTTTCTCAGAGAAACGCAAACATTTTGTGAGGGAACGGAAAGTTTCTCAGAGGAACGCAAACATTATGTGAGGGAACGCAAAGTTTCTCAGAGGAACGCAAACATTATGTGAGGGAACGCAAAGTTTCTCAGAGCAACGCAAACATTATGTGAGGGAACGCAAAGTTTCTCAGAGGAACGCAAACATTTTGTGAGGGAACGGAAAGTTTCTCAGAGAAACGCAAACATTATGTGAGGGAACGGAAAGTTTCTCAGAGGAACGCAAACATTGTGTGAGGGAACGCAAAGTTTATCAGGGGAACGCAAACATTTTGTGAGGGAACGCAACATTTCTCAGGGGAACGCAAACATTGTGTGAGGGAACGCAAAGTTTCTCAGGGGAACGCAAACATTTTGTGAGGGAACGAAAGTTTCTCAGAGGAACGCAAACATTTTGTGAGGGAACGCAAAGATTCTCTTTGGACCGCAAACATTTTGTGAGGGAACGCAAAGTTTCTCGGCGGAACGCAAACATTTTGTGAGAGAACGCAAAGTTTC
>NW_027639368.1:0-22672 GCF_949152265.1 Phoxinus phoxinus | reverse complement strand
TTTTTTTCTTTCATTTTTATCTTCCTCACTCTTTGAATCATTGTGTTTCAACTCTCTCCTTTCATTAATGGGTGTTTCTTCTGGCACTTTTGGATTTGCATTAAATAAACTTTCTTACAACACACAAACATTAAGCCTAAAAACAGTGTATCCATCGTTCAAAAGTTTTTCAACTGAATTTTCAAGTTGAAATGACATAAACAAATGTTGGTTGTACTTTTCTTTTTTTTTTTCTTTTTTTTTTTACATTGTAGAAAGTTCAAAGGAATAGCATTTTTTAAATACAATTTGTTTGTAAAAATGTAAAAGTGTTTTTGATTTGAAAATTGGGTTATATAATTTGAGATGTGGTGGAAATCAAGGGAACATTTTTTTAAATAAAATGGCAGACTCCATTTTGCTAATGTTTTTACTTTTTGCATAATTTGACACAATTACATTGATTGAAATGAAACTTTACAAATATTTTTTGTTCACAAGTGAATTTTGTTATGTTTGTAGGTCGTGTGTATCACGTTCATATTAACGGTGACCCAAAAAGCTTGGTTTAGTCAAATTCCAGCCTTCATACTGCGAGATGGCTGTGTGTTTGGCAGCTGTTGAAATGGACGATCTTTTTCATTTGTGGTTCTGTCAGCTGTTTGTTTGCCACAAATCAACAACCTAAGATATTTGGACAGAAAACAGAACTGAAGAGGTGCTGTTCTTCTGAAATCGATTCCCCCTTTTTTCTTAAAAGCCTCTTCAAAACAAGTCATTCCCTTTGGTAAAGTTGCCTGCTACAGAGTTCGTTGTTTGCAATGTATCATAAGGGGATCAGGCTCGAAATAGAACGTTGACATAGTCAGACACTTGTGCTGCAGATCTGAACTCTTAAAACACAATCAAACTGACAAGTGCATCTACACACTTTGCATTTGTGAGTAGGTAGATCAAACATGCACTGTGTCCGATATCAAATACTTCCCTATATAGTATGCGAAAAACAGTACGCCAACAGAGTAGTATGTCCGAATACATAGCATTTGAAAAACAGAAGGCGAAAAGTCCCCAGATGACCTACTACTTCTGGCGAGATATTGAAGTGCGCATTCGATGGATAATTCACTATCCCATGATGCCACAGGAGAGGATTTATGAATGGCAGTGAAGCGACGTAACTTATGCTGGTAGGTCACATGATAATGACAACATGGCGGATGTAGTACATCCAGATTACATTCATATAGACTTTTTTAAGGGTCGCCATACTTCAGGGTCGCCATACTCAGTACGCGGAATTGGATGCACCGATGGTTGTTTTAAACAATTTAGTGCAAAGCATTATGGGACAACAATACAGAAAACATAGTTTGCATAATGTCTGTCCTATTTGTTTGCAAGACTACAATATCACTTATAAAACAACACCACAAATAATAGTGATGGCACATTTTGTAATACTTTTATCTAGATGCTAACGCTTGGATTATGTCTGATATTAAGACACAATTTAATGATAGTAGTTTGTCTCATTAGTGGCTCACTTACTACAGTATTTAAAGTGTGTACTTTCCCTCTAGTAAAGTATGTGCTTTTAGTGTGCAATGAAACTTCATGAATAAGGATTTATTCTGTCTTCACATCCTCCTGGAAAGACCCTAGCTATGAGTTTGGAAATCATAATTACAACGTAATGTCTGTTTTAAGTGATTTTGGTAGGAATCACATTTATTTTTTGGGCAATTTATTTTTTCATTCATTCACATGTTCATTCTTTCATTCATTTATTTATTCATTCATTCACTCACTTGTTTGTTCATTCATTCACTCGTTCACTTGTTCATTCATTCATTCAATCAATCACTCACTCACTTACTTGTCAGTTTGTCCGTTCATTCATTTATGTCTTGTTTTCACTCACGTATTCATTCATTCATTCATTCATTCATTCATTCATTCATTCACTCACTCACTTGTTCATTCATTCATTGAACTTAAGTTCAGGCTATTGCAGTCTGTTAATTCACCTCACCTCCTGATCCAGGGCGTTCTTTCTTTTGCAACTTCAAATTTATCACGTCTAATGTTACTCTGTTCCCCGCTTCTGGTGTCTGTCTTCGGGTTCGAACTTGAGCGGAGCTAACTGGTAGATTATACTTTTGCCGTATCCGGGCAGCAAAACAGTAAAAACTTCTTTCTTGCAAAGGAATGATTCGAGCGCCGTCTTCTGTTCCTCTTTTAGAGAAAAAGGCAAGTCTAAATCTTTCATTGTAGCGCCCAAATCCCTTTCAAACAACTGGTGTTCATCCATGGCCATCTTGCAATGTTTACTAATGACTAATGTCATCTCGCCTCTGGCCCGCCTATATCAGATAACCCGATGTGATTGGTGCAGCTCAGATAGAGTGGCATATTTAATGAGCATTATTACTCAACACCAGAGCTACTCGCTGAGCAAACTCAAAGTGTGCTCTCGCGAGAACTCTGGATTTCCAAGGTAGCATTTTTTATTTTCTCCCTTAAATATTTAAAGCTGTTTTGTATTCCTATTTTAAAACGTATTCATCATATTATGTGTATTCAAGTCATTTTATATATGAAGAAAAATGTTTTTATATATATATTTTAAATATATTGAATAAATGAATAGATCAAGTAGACCAACATGGTGAGGGGTGCTTCAAGGACGATGGACTTGAGAAAGGAGTGGGGTACATTCAATTTGTATCTGGCCTAATGTTCTCCAACGAACCAGTGAACCGATTTCTCCCCTTCACACAGAATCATACAAGTAATTGTCGTCGCCTGATTGCATGTAGCACATGTTAGAAGTGCTTCCGTGGAGAGTTTTGTGAGTAGTGTGTAAATGAGGGTTTCACTAGGCTATTCAAATGGACAAGTTGTAGTTACGAGGCGCCATTAGCTACCTTTAGCTTCCCGTTATGAGAGCCCTCTACTTTCAAACAATTATTGTCCCAAAAAAAAAAAAGAATCATTCACCTGACCTGGCTCCAACCTCTGCTAACTTCTCATTTAGTGTAAAAAAATAAATAAATTAGTTGCAGGGAGAAAAGTGCGGTCATGGACTAAAGCGCCGATATGGCGGACAGTGCTTCATTGTGTTCAGTGAGAGCTGTAATAGCCGTTGAGGTGGGTTTCCCAATTGGTTTTCCCAAGACTGAAGGTTTTCGAGTGTGTGGCCCACATACTGTACGCAGTTTCTATTGTAGGACCTGTAACCGCAGTTATTGCAAGGCCTATTGGACTTCTAGCTGCTTAATGGCTGATAGTCACTAGGTCCCGTGTAGGCGGGGTCAATCCCAAGAGGCCACAAATGGAAATGGGCGTTTGAAGTACAATCACTTTAGTTGGTGCCTACTTCAGTATATTATATTAGTTCAGAAATACACACATACTGTATAGCCTACAGACTACTGTATATATGCCAGATGTCATTTATGTTCATATGTTTCCCAGTTTTGCCATTTGGTTCTAAATTGAACATATTGGAATGTAATTGCATATATGTTTATGCAAGGGAAACGTTGTCTGTCATTTGAATAAAGGCAATGACATTTGAAAAGCGCTCCATGTTAGTTGAAGCTACAGTATGAGAGAGAAAAGCTTTAATATCCAGATGTGTTTTGATGTTGATGCAGATTAGTGCATTGTTTGAAATATTCATCTATGATTTATTGGTTTATCATGGCGAGGTTGGAAATGCACGCATCGTTTCTTCTGAAAGAAGTTGATGTTTTAAATATAGATTCAAAAGTTCCTGCAAGAAAGTGGAACAAATGACATAATGAGGGAGAGATTAATGTAGTTTGAAAGTGTTATGGTAAATTCTATATCTATTTTTAAAAAAAGTCAATTGAAATAAAATAAAATATATGAAACATTTTTGAAATGCTGAAATACTGAAATTACTAAATTAAATAAAACTAAACTAAACATATATTTTGTATATATAAAAAAAAGTTAAGAGTCGTAAGTATCTGTTCATAAAACATGCACAGGGTCAAACACAAAACATCATCAGGGTAACACACATGACACTAAAACAATAAAATAGACATTAAATGTAACAAAAAAAGAAGAAACATTTTAATAAAATATTATAATTGGTGATGTCACACAGGGATTTCTGTTTTTGCACTGTAATTTAAATGGCAATTTGTATTTTTTTACTTATAAAAACTATACATTTGACAGTATTTACCAGGGAAATGTTTTTTGTATTTACATTTTTTAACCGTTTACTCGCTTTTTTTTCTTTCTGAGGGTCAAATTGAAATTAAAGTATTATTCTTTGAAAATATTGCTTGACAGATTTGATCACTATTATTTTTTTTATTGTTTCAAAAGAGACGCTTTAACATACTATATATAACTGTTTGTGCTATTGTGTACTATAACTATTTTATATTTTATTTCATAATATTTTTCATAATATTTTATTTCATTGTGTTTCAGAATCTCAAAATGCACCTTTATTCTTCTGTCATAAGGAATCCTCTTCCTAGTGCTGTTTTTTGTGTCTTTCAGGCTGCCATTCCTGAGGACTCGATGCAGTTCACCTTTCTCAATGGTGGCGGAAGTCTGACCGCAGTGTTCTGTGGCCCTATCAGCGTCCCCGGGACCGTAGCAGCACTCCCATGAGGGCCCTGAGCCAGCATCGATCGCATGGGTCAAAGGTCACCCGTGCGGGACTTGTTAGCTGAAGGCTGCGTGCAGCCAAAAGGTGATGTTAAACACAATATCGATCCCACATCCCTCCCTGATAGAGAGCGAAAAATGAAAGAAGGAATGAACAAAAGAAAGGCACAAATGATCAAGATGAGTAGAAGGAGTGAGAGATAAGGAATGAGATGAGATGAAAGAGAAGATAGAATGGAGAAACTGGAGAATGAATTTGGCGACAAGAGAGGAATATAGAATATAGTTTAGTGGGAATGAATGAAAAATAGCATACAATTGACAGTTCAGTGCTAAGGAAGTTCAGCACAAAAAGTGGTATGGAGCGATGTGTTGTGAACCACATACTTTTGAATATCCGTCGTTTCGTTTATTCTGGTAAGCATTCATTGACACCGTTGTAAACACGACGGTGTTCTTCTTCCTTAAGGGGGTTTGCCGTCACGACAGCTTTGTTTCCAGGTGGACTGTAGATTAGAAAATTAAGCTTTTCCCCGTTATGGTTGAATCACGGAAGCAACACCAGTTATTTCGCCAAGAGATCTCTAATTTGCTATTTTTATACATGTGTCAGACATACGAGAGATACAGGCATAGAAGAAGAAGGTTACAGGCGAGGTGGTCTTCATTCCAGATTTATGTTCCCCATTTCTCTGTCCCCTCTCCCCATCTCTTTCCTCTCACCCCCTCATGCCGGCTGTAAATGTTTCTCCTTCCTCCTCTCACCTCCTCATGCCTTTATGTTTCTCTGGGGTTGAATCAGTATGGATTGAGCTTATATACACCATTGAGGGAGTTACAACTTCCTTGTAAGGTAGCAAAACATGTTGCTTATGTTTAAAATGGAACATTTACCTCATGCTTACACATGACACAATCCACTTTCCGTATTAAGAAACTATCCCTCGGCGTATACTTTAGAGTTACATTTGCATCAGTGTAAAAAAAAAAAAAATTTCCTTTTAAAGAACATGCCAACTGTACACATCATTGGAAAACATACACATTATCCCATATCTCTCCTCAGCACGCATGTACAACATACTCTGACTTCACAAAATGCATTATGATATTATTATGAAAATTAATAAAGAAAAATAATACTAAAAAAAGAACATTAAACAGTATTTTTTTTGTCTTGGACTGTTAAAGAACGTGACACACAAGTTTATCGTAAATCATGTAGAATTCAACCAATCAGATGACGACTTTTAAATGCTTCTCATCTTGTGTGCATCATGTGCATTAGACTCTCAGCCAACAGTCCATGGTCTGAAGCCGAGACAAAAACAACAACTCTACTCTGGTAAACATTTTTGTCAGTGGAGAATTTAGAGCAGTTTTTGACACTTTTCTTTCATGTTTTCGTTATGCCATTGTTTCATTTAATTATAAAAACAGCAGAAAACAATTACTGAGCTTATTAGTCTGACAGCTCAAAGGTGATGAAATGCACAGACACGCACTTATAAACATATTTTCAGCCAACATTTATTGCAATACCAGCTTTGAGTCATAGAGGGTGCTAATGCTACAATCATGGACATCTTGTCAAGTTGTTGGATATGGCTAATTACAGCTTTAAAAGCCAGGTGTGTGCGTGTGTGCGTGTGCGTGCGTGTGTGTGTGTGTGTGTGTGTGTGTGTGTGTGTGTGTGTGGAAGTTTTCACACATAGGATCTGCCTGACTAAATTCTGTCACATGACTGGCTAAAAAGGAAGCACAATGAAGTCCATTGTTTTGAGAGTCGACAGTTTGGAGCTTAATTATATGGCTAGGAGCCGAACGCAGAGCATGTGGCATTAAGATGATAGTGTGATGTGTGTGTGTGTGTGTGTGTGTGGGGGGGGGGGGGGGCACTAAGTTTTGTCTAATCCATCCATCATATAGGGGACAGTCTGTTGTTGAACGCTACTTTATACTGCATCAACGTTAGCCTAATAAGAGATAACTGTCTTCATTTCAACATTAACTTTCAAACGGTTCTAGTATTTCTGCTTATGAAATGTGTCTTGAGGAGATTTACTCTCTACGGAGTGTTAATTTGTGTGTCTGTGCTCAGCAATTTGTGGAGTGGTTTGAGTCTAGAGACTGTCAAGTCTGTTATGTGCTCTCTCCTCATTACACGAGTCCCGATCCGTTTGCAGCTCTCCTCCTTTTCCCTTCTTTCCACACTTCTCTCCTTTTCTTTTCTCCTCTTCTCTCATGTCATTTATAGTCTCCGCAAATGTCTCCTCACATCTGATATCTCCTCATGTTCTCTTCTCAGCCTCTCCTCTTTTCTCCTCATGTCTTTTCATGTCATCTCTCCTCTCATCTGGTTTTGTATCTAGCGTATTCTCCCATTTTATCTGTCCTTTCATGTTCCTCTCTTTTCCTCTGTACATCCCCCCGCTCCTCTGTACCTCTCCTCTCCTCTCCTCTCCTCTCCTCTCCTCTCCTCTCCTCTCCTCTCCTCTCCTCTCCTCTCCTCTCCTCTCCTCTCCTCTCCTCTCCTCTCCTCTCCTCTCCTCTCCTCCTTTCTGTCTGCCTGTAGTGATCTCTCGCCCCACTCTGTTCCGCCTTCAGCTCTTTTAAAAGTCTCTCACTCGCACACAGCAGTCCAGAAAGCATGAATATTTTCATACACATGCGCTGAGACTACGTTCTAATGCAGTGCATGCTTTTTACGACTGTGTGTGTGTGTGTGTGTGTATTTGTGGACACATGTGGGAGGGATTGAAATCCTCAGAAAGAATGCTCTTATTCGGAATGTAATCTCACACACAGCGGTTGCCTCCGGTTCCACAGGTGAGTGTGTTATAAAAGAACAGTGTCCCACTGTGGAGTGTCTGGTTTAGGAACTGCTCTGGTTATACGCCGTCATGGTTTAAAGTAAGTCTCTGTGTTAGTAAATGGGGGGCTAAATATTGTGAAACATATGTTGTTTCCCTGATACTTTTTTATTTTTCATGGAAAGGTCAGAAATATTTCATATATTTGAAATCTTTACAGAAAAAAAAATCACCATTGTTTTGTTTGTCTGCTTTGGGCAAGCAATTTGTGCATGTGTTTATCGATGTCTGCTTCATTCTTGGGTCCCTAATGGGATGTCGTGTGTGTGTGTGTGTGTGTGTGTGTGTGTGTTGTTGTTGTTGCTCCCCCCCTTAGTTACAAATTGTTATTGAGATAAGATTACTCACCTGTTATGTGAGTTTAATTAAAGCCCTGTTTGTTTCCTGAGGGCCAGCGTAGTCTTCACTCAGTGGAGAGAGAGATACAAGCTGTGCCCCCAGGGACCCCAAATGCCACTCAACCATTTAAAACAATAAACTACTGCATCTTTCTGTTTTTTTGCCCATCTTTCTATCTCATCAAGCCTTGTTTAATTCCCTTTTTTTTTATCTCTTAAAGGAATAGTTCTGCCAACATTTACTCACCATCACGTTCACAATTAATTTCAATGGAACACAAAATAAAGTTATTTAGCAGCTTGTCAGAGCTGCTCTTTTCCATACTGTACAATGAAAGAATAAGTAACCTGGGACTGTCAACATCAGTCAAGAGAATGCAGTCCGCAATAATCATGTTATATATTCCAAGTCTTCTGAAGTCATACGATAGCTTTGTGTGAGAAACAAACCATGAATAAAGTTGGTTTTCTCCCAAAACTAGCTGTCAAATCTAATTTGCTTAGTCAAGGTAGCATTTTTTGGAGGTTTATGTTGTATTTGAAATAATTTCTTTCAAAAAAACTAAAATGGATTCTTGCATAGGCCTAAAGACAAATAGACGTGCAGCACACTGTTTATCATGTAGATATTATTAATCAAACCGAAATATTGACAAAAGAACAAGAAAAATCTATATTTGAGCTACATGTCATTGTTCACATTTCATTTATTATTATTAATATTAATGATTATTAACTCCTTAAATGTTGTATTTTACAGTTTTACAAAATTGAGATTTAATCGACTGCTAAAAATTTGGTATCGTTATAACACTATGATGCGCACTGACTATGACTATGACTATGACTGAGGCTTGATTTAGAGAACAGTCTGTCCAAAATCTCTCTCTCTCTCTCTCTCTCTCTCTCTCTCTCTCTCTCTCTCTCTCTCTCTCTCTCTCTCTCTCTCTGCCCCATCTGCTCCCACTCATCTGTCCTTTGCCATTGATTCTTTATGAAATACAGCGCTGTTTATATTCACTCAGCACCCAACATGAGCACACTGAAAGACATATTGATTTTTTTTAAAGAATGTGTGTGTGTGTGTTTAAGAGTTAAGCAGTATCTTAGGCACAATCACAACCCCCTACTGACACTGACAAACTGGCCTTGACACACAACGTTTCAGAGAATGAGAGAATGAGAAAAAAGAATCGAATGTGAGCTTTAAAAGACGCTGATGGAAGAGGAAGGATTTGCTGCTTGTTAAAGAGGCGTTTAAAGAAAAGAGTTACAGTCAACGTACGGGATTTAAAGAAAAAGGATCAGACGGAAGGATGGAGCAAGAGAGAGAGAGAGAGAGAAGGGTTGTTAATGTGATGAATACCATGTCCAGGTAACTGGGATGAGGAAGAGACACACTAGTCTGTGGCATTTGGGCTGCCATGTCTCCTTTGTGCTACCTATTTCCTCTAGTTATTGTCGTGGGCTGACCTTAGAGGAATGTTCCGGGTTATTTACAACACATGTCTATGGACCTCAACTGTGGCATGCTGTTGATTACCATAATTTTGACTCGCCCTTCGCTATACATATGTTTACAGCGGTGCACTTAGTTTGTGCAACAGACATGAATGATACCTCCAATTATGTGGCTTGTTGAAGAAATATGCAACATTACATTTCTAAGCTGTAATCTTTTTTTTTTCTTCTTTTTTTTTGTTGGTCTGGTCGATGATAAAGCGGGCGGAAAAAATCCCACTGACTTACAGTGAAGAAGGGCCTTGAGCAAAATCTTATAGAGATTCTGTTGACTTCGGCCAGCAATTAACAACCAAAATCCAGAACAGCCTAGCAACACCCTAAACCACGTAGACATGTGGTCTAAAAAAAAACAACAACATCCGGAACACCTTGGATACCACATAGTGTAGCAATTCTATACGTTTGATTTGTGTTAAGGTCACTGTTTAGGTATTATTTTATAGAAAATAATACATTTTAGGTATAAGGAAAATTTGTTATTAGTTACACATCACTTGACATGTATTGTTAAATGTTTGTTGATGTTCATAAGTTTTTAAAAATCATATGAAATTGACATGAGAGTATATTTATTAGAACTTGGAACTTGGGAAATGTCTTGCCAACTACACCAAAACTAAGGCATTATAGTCAATGGAATTCAATTTACTACGCCACACGGAGTGCACCCGTGAACTAACCCCACGCAAAAGGACTTTATGGGTTTGTTGCCAACCAAAGAAATTTGGGCACAGGATACAAACGAGTGTTTTACTTAAGATACACAACCTGAATAAAATACTTTCCTGTTCCTTAAAGCAACAGTGTGTAATTGTTTACGTTGATTCTTAGCAAAAACCACTTTGTTCTTTCAAAAATATATGTGCTCATTAATGTATAATCACTTCTACCAATTAATCAAGTATTCTCGTAAGTGCTGAATCTGCCATTTATAATATATACGGGTGAGCTGCACGAATGGCGGAAGCCATGTTGCGCCTCCATCTTGAAAATGCATAAGCCAAAGAGGGACACACCTGGAAATTCAAGCTTCGCCTTTCGCGTTTTTACACTCAGTGGCACTGTGACAAATGCGAGGGGGAAATTAATCGCGTCTGCCGGCAGATTTGAAATAATACGGCCACCGTAGGAGTTAAAACGCCCAGATAAATTCATGGAGCCCATGTAGAAACCCATGTAGGGCCGTTACTGGGGCTAATTCAGATAGGGCTGAAATGGAACCCATTATACATGGGAACCTCAGGCTGCCCACACACAGCAACCAGGGGAAAGGGGAACACATTTGACCCTATACAAATAGCAACAGGTACTGGCTTTACCACATGCAGGCACCTTTTATTAGCCACAGCTAACGTCCACAAGGGAAGTAACATTAGTGACGCATCTTCAGGTGGCCAACCCCCCTCTCATAAGCTTCAAAAATGGCCTGGATAGGCTCAAACTTCCTTGAATAGCACATGCAGGCCAATGAGCAAATGGATCGAACTTACTTATGTGTATAACCACTTAAATTATAGCTAAATGTAGGCCTATAGGTAAATAAATCTGGTTACTAACCCTTGCCATCCATGATACTGTACCAGGAATGGACGTGACATTACTGAATTGCAACCAGGTTCTAGAAACCTAGTTACACCTTTGAAAAAATAAAAATAGATAGCTACGGTAAAAAATAAAAATAATAATGTTTTAATTACTATTGATTAGAAGCACTTAAACAAAATTAGCACATTTCTTCTTTTAAATCGTCTGCAATGCCTTGGCCATTTCCACTGTAAAACTTTTCACAACTACATTGTAAAAGCCCTTCTGTAAATCTGTATCCGCTATTGTGTACAAATTGAGGGACAAATCAAAATGATTATTATCAAAATGAACTCGGAGCTCAAGCCGAGCCTCCCCCAAGGACAACAAGCCAAGTTAGTTTACTATTTACCTTTAAGGCTGAACGGGCAGTCGAACTAGTGAAATGCTTATTTGTCTGTAATAATTACCGCTCTGTGACCATGTGTTTTGATTTTTAGCATGGTTCGCGTCTTAGCCTAATTTGTGTTTGCGTTTGAATCTCTACCAAGCAGCCGCATCTTTGGCATGTACATTTTGCTCCGTGTAAGATCTCTCTTCTCTCTTTCATCCCTTCATCGCACCCTGCCCTGTCAACGACTGGTGGCTGATGGAAACTGGAAGAAGGTTATGTAAACAAGCAATCCAGCTGCGCTCTGATTGGCCCCGCGAGAGCCATAACCTCATACGATTGGCCGCCACCTCTGAACTTTTCAGAAAGCCCGTGTTGATGAGCAAAAGTCACAGAAGAACTCCATATTTACCGCTCGGTTTCCTCCTTTGTCTCCCACCTCTGCTTCGGCGTTCGTATTTTCTTTTCATTTAAGTTCAATAAAGTGCCGCACGAAATCCGTTCAGTCAACAAACCATGTCGCCCCCAGCCCTGGCTCTCATAGTCTCTCTGTCTCTCTGTCGGTAAAGAGCGGCTTTATACTGATCTGTTCAAAGCACAGAGTGATTAATTTAAAGACAGATAGAGAGACAGACAGTGACTGACACAGACATCAAAAGACGAGTGCAGCTGAACTGACGGAGTGAATGGCACCTTCTGAATCAATGCTCTAAAGAAAGCAAAAGAGAGAGAGAGATTGGCCCTGTTTCCCTTCCCTCAGCTTGCTTTTCTGATGTATCTGTCTTCATGAAACAAGGAGGCTAGTTTTAATCTTCTGACGGGGGTGTGAAATTATGAAACAGGGTGTGTGTGTGTGTGTGTGTGTGTGTGTGAGAGAGGGAGAGAGAGCGGGGGTGGTGAGGTCTTTTTGTGTTTTCTGAATGATTAGGTTTTATTGAAGCTCTTCCGCCTTGTGGAGAAATTGTCTCTGCTCTTTGTGCTTGTGTCTGTGCATGTGTGCATTTTTGTTAAAAAACAATTTTTATTGACATTAATTGGACGGCTGTGATTGTAATGATTGTAATATATTTGAATATGCATTAAAAAAAAGGTTGTGTTTGTGAGGTGCTCACCAAGGCTTCATTTATTTTATCTAAAAGACAGTGAAAATAGTTATTATTATTAGGGCCCAAGCCCTGAAAGGGCGCAGAGCCCTATTGTTCTTCTAAGGATTTTTTGTTATTAGGGCCCAAGCCCTGAAAGGGCGCAGAGCCCTATTGTTCTTCTAAGGGTTTTTTGTTTTTCTTCTTCTTCTTCTTTATAATAATTTTTTTTCAAGGTTTTTGCCACTTTTGGGGGCCTTAACGTGCTCAAAAACTCTTGAAACTTTGCACACTGGTCAGAACCCGCGGCCATTAGAGCCGGACTGAAGCTGGTACCCGGGCGTGGCAGGGGGGCTCGACAGCGCCCCCTGGAACGGGGTCCGAAAACTTGGTCCATAAATCAAACACGCTTGCATGAAATAATATGAAACTCGGTACACTTATAGATCTCATCGGTTCATATATCCTTCGTGCTCTGACTTTTTACCCCAGCCCAACAGGAAGTCGGCTATTTGGCGTAGTTTAAAAAACACATGCAATGGAATTTAAAATACTCCTCCTAGACGATTCAAACAATCACCACGAAACTCGGTCAGCATGAAGTCAAGACATTGAGGATGAAAACTTGCGAGGGGATTTTTGATATCTCGAACGGTTTGGCCGTGGCGAGGAAACGAATTTATGGCGAATATTGGAAACAGGAAGTGTGTTATAACATCCTCATACATTAATTGATCTTGATGAAACTTCAGCAGTGTGTTCGCTGTAAGAGGCCGATCACATGGATGTGACTATTGTGAGTCAAAGTTATAGCGCCACCAACTGGCAGCAGGAAGTGTGTCACTTTCGAAATGCTTTGAAATCACCCTCTTATTTTTACCCGATTTGCTTCAAACTTCATCTGTATAATGTAAACACACGACAGATGTAGACCTGTGAAAGGATTATTGATATCTTTAATACTGTCGCCATGGCAACGCTTTAAACTTTTATATTCTTTTTGGATGCATTTGAGGCTCTTAACATGCTTCAAATTTTATGAAACTCAACATGCATTTGACATTTATTGTGTAATAGACATGTGCGAAGTTTCAGAAACGGGCGTGGTAAGGGGCTCAGTAGCGCCACCTTTAGTCAAAAATGGGGTATTAGTTTTACCTACAGTAACCAAACTCGGTACGTATATTCTTCTCTTCGATCCAGACAACTTTCTAATTTACAGTCATTAGCTCCGACCAACAGGAAGTCAGATATTTTGGTTTGAATGTGTACTGTTTGGAGCATTTTCCCTCTGCCTCTCTCTGTGTGTGTGTGTGTGTGTGAGGAGGGGGGCTAGTTTAGTTTAACCATTTCTCTGCTGTGTGCAAAATCTCTGGCACTTTTGAGGGCCTTAACATGCTCGAAAACTCTTGAAATTTTGCATACAGGTCAGAACCCGCGGCCAACAGGGCCAGGCTGAAGCTGGTACCCGGGCGTGGCAGGGGGGCTCGACAGTGCCCCCTGGAATGGGATTCGAACACTTGTCCGTATATCAAACACGCTTGCATGAATTAATATGAAACTCGGTACACATATAGATTTAATCGGGCCGAACAACTTTCCCTGGGTCAAGTTTTACGCCAGCCCAAGAGGAAGTCGGCTATTACGGGTTGATTGGAGAACGCTTGCTCTCGCATTTGAAACACTTCTCCTAGAGAATTCATCCGATGACCACGAAACTCGGTCAGCATGAAGTCAAGACATGGAAGATGATAAATTGCCAGGGGATTTTTGATATCTCGAACGGTTTGGCCGTGGCGAGGAAACAAATGTATGATTAAAAAAGGATGCATAAAGTGTGTTATAACTTAGTTATAGTTTTACCTACAGTAACCAAACTCGGTACGTATATTCTTCTCTTCGATCCAGACAACTTTCTAATTTACAGTCATTAGCTCCAACCAACAGGAAGTCAGATATTTGAATGTGTATTTTCTCTCTCTCTGTCTCTCTGCCATTCTGTGTGTGTGTGTGTCTGTCTGTGTGGGGAGGGGAGGGGAGGGGGGATGTGTGTGTGTGTGTGTGTGTGTGTGTGTGTGTGTGTGTGTGTGTGTGTGTGTGTGTGTGTGTGTGTGTGTGTGTGTGTGTGTGTGTGTGTGTGTGTGTGTGTGTGTGATTTTGGTTGGGTGACAGTTGTAGGTTACAGTTTGACAAGAGTTTATAGTTTAACAAAAGCACAATGTTGTGTTTCATTGCGAGTGTACACAAATATAAGGAAACACTTTGCATTTTGAAAGATGGTCTGTATGAACAAAATGACGGAGTATGTTTTTATGTCTCCATTGTTCGATCGAGCCTCACACACACACACACACACACACACACACACACACACACACACACACACACAGCATTCCAGCATTGCAATCTTGACATCGCAGCATGTTCATTATAGCCTTAATAAAATATAATAATAAAATAGTCAACCTTACATATAAAAATTACACTGCTCTGTTTAAATAGTCATTTGTACAGTTTGTGCCGTTCATAGTAAGCACCGCTCCACTGTGATGTTTCCAAGCACATTTTTGCGCATTTGAAGAGGATAATTTTTCTATATTGGAACGTGAGTGTACAAAGTGTACAAAGTACAAAGCCTATAAAAATAATAGTTTAGCATCCAAAAATGTTAATAATATATTATTATTATATATATAATAATATATATGTTAAAAATAGGGGGGGAAAAGAATTTACATAATATATATATATATATATATATATATATATTTTTTTTTATATATATATATATATATATATAATTAAAGCTGCAAGCAGCGATGGAGGGCCCAAGCCGGTGGCACCGCCACCCGGTGCCTTTAGTTCCACTAAAGGCACCAGGGTGGTGGTGCCACCGGCTTGGGCCCGCAATCGCTGCTTGCAGCTTTAATTATATATATATATATATATATATATATATATATATATATATATATATATATATATATATATTTCTTCTTCTTCTTTATAATAAAAATTTTTTCAAGGTTTTTGCCACTTTTGGGGGCCTTAACGTGCTCAAAAACTCTTGAAACTTTGCACACTGGTCAGAACCCGCGGCCATTAGAGCTGGACTCGAGCTGGGACCCGGGCGTGGCAGGGGGGCTCGACAGCGCCCCCTGGAACGGGGTCCGAAAACTTGGTCCATAAATCAAACACGCTTGCATGAAATAATATGAAACTCGGTACACTTATAGATCTCATCGGTTCATATATCCTTCATGCTCTGACTTTTTACCCCAGCCCAACAGGAAGTCGGCTATTTGGCGTAGTTTAAAAAACACATGCAATGGAATTTAAAATACTCCTCCTAGACGATTCAAACAATCACCACGAAACTCGGTGTGCATGAACTCAAGACATTGAGGATGAAAAGTTGCGAGGGGATTTTTGATATCTCGAACGGTTTGGCAGTGGCGAGGAAACGAATTTATGGCGAATATTGGAAACAGGAAGTGTGTTATAACATCCTCATACATTAACTGATCTTGATGAAACTTCAGCAGTGTGTTCGCTGTAAGAGGGCGATCACATGGATGTGACTATTGTGAGTCAAAGTTATAGCGCCACCAACTGGCAGCAGGAAGTGTGTCACTTTCGAAATGCTTTGAAATCACCCTCTTAATTTTACCCGATTTGCTTCAAACTTCATCTGTATAATGTAAACACACGACAGATGTAGACCTGTGAAAGGATTATTGATATCTTTAATACTGTCGCCATGGCAACGCTTTAAACTTTTATATTCTTTTTGGATGCATTTGAGGCTCTTAACATGCTTCAAATTGCATGAAACTCAACATGCATTTGACATTTATTGTGTAATAGACATGTGCGAAGTTTCAGAGACGGGCGTGGTAAGGGGCTCAGTAGCGCCACCTTTAGTCAAAAACGGGGTATTAGTTTTACCTACAGTAACCATACTCGGTACATATATTCTTCTCTTCGATCCGGACAACTTTCTAATTTACAGTCATTAGCTCCGACCAACACGAAGTTAGATATTTTGGTTTGAATGTGTACTGTTTGGAGCATTTTCCCTCTGCCCCTCTGCGTCTCTGTGTGTGTGTGTGTGTGAGGAGGGGGGCTAGTTTAGTTTAACCATTTCTCTGCTGTGTGCAAAATCTCTGGCACTTTTGAGGGCCTTAACATGCTCGAAAACTCTTGAAATTTTGCACACAGGTCAAAACCCGCGGCCGGGCTGAAGCTGGTACCCGGGCGTGGCAGGGGGGCTCGACAGCGCCCCCTGGAATGGGATTCGAACACTTGTCCGTATATCAAACACGCTTGCATGAATTAATATGAAACTCGGTACACATATAGATTTAATCGGGCCGAACAACTTTCCCTGGGTCAAGTTTTACGCCAGCCCAACAGGAAGTCGGCTATTACGGGTTGATTGGAGAACGCTTGCTCTCGCATTTGAAACACTTCTCCCAGAGAATTCATCCGATGACCTCGAAACTCGGTCAGCATGAAGTCAAGACATGGAAGATGATAAATTGCCAGGGGATTTTTGATATCTCGAACGGTTTGGCCGTGGCGAGGAAACAAATTTATGATTAAAAAAGGATGCATAAAGTGTGTTATAACTTAGTTATAGTTTTACCTACAGTAACCAAACTCGGTACGTATATTCTTCTCTTCGATCTGGACAACTTTCTAATTTACAGTCATTAGCTCCGACCAACAGGAAGTCAGATATTGTGGTTTGAATGTGTATTTTCTCTCTCTCTGTCTCTCTGCCATTCTGTGTGTGTGTGTGTCTGTCTGTGTGGGGATGGGAGGGGAGGGGGGATGTGTGTGTGTGTGTGTGTGTGTGTGTGTGTGATTTTGGTTGGGTGACAGTTGTAGGTTACAGTTTGACAAGAGTTTATAGTTTAACAAAAGCACAATGTTGTGTTTCATTGCGAGTGTACACAAATATAAAGAAACACTTTGCATTTTGAATGATGGTCTGTATGAACAAAATGACGGAGTATGTTTTTATGTCTCCATTGTTCGATCGAGCCTCACACACACACACACACACACACACACACACACACACACACACAGCATTCCAGCATTGCAATCTTGACATCGCAGAATGTTCATTATAGCCTTAATAAAATATAATAATAAAATAGTCAACCTTACATATAAAAATTACACTGCTCTGTTTAAATAGTCATTTGTACAGTTTGTGCCGTTCATAATACATTTTTTTAATTTTCTATATTGGAACGTGAGTGTACAAAGTGTACAAAGTACAAAGCCTATAAAAAGAATAGTTTAGCATCCAAAAATGTTAATAATATATATATTATTATTATATATATAATAATATATATGTTAAAAATAGGGGGGGAAAAAGAATTTACATAATATATATATATATTTTATATATATATATATATATATATATATATATATATATATATATATATATATATATATATATATATATATATATATATATATATATATATATATATATATAATAATTAAAGCTGCAAGCAGCGATGGAGGGCCCAAGCCGGTGGCACCGCCACCCGGTGCCTTTAGTTCCACTAAAGGCACCAGGATGGCGGTGCCACCGGCTTGGGCCCGCAATCGCTGCTTGCAGCTTTAATTACAATATAGAATCACTTTTTTCTTCAGAAATCATTATAAAATGCTGATTTGGTGCTCAAAATTTTTTTTATTTTCAAGTGTTGAAAATGTTTGTTCCAAATATTTTGTAACTTTGACTTGTTTTTACGATCACTTTTGATCAATTTAATGCATCCCTGCTGAATAAAATTATATTTTAATAAAGTATAAAACAAATACCAAAACCTATAATTTTGAATGGTAGTGTATACATAGAGTAATACTAATATTGCTAATACTGCAATTATATGTAAATGCATCTTTTGATTCAATCACAATCACAATTACAATAATTTATATTTATTATTCACATTAAAATAATGAAAATGTGATTTGATTAGCATTTTAGTGATGACAGTTTAGATTCATCAATTGTTAATTAATTGATTGTTATAGAAAAATGCTAAATGATTGAATGTTCTTAGACGTGCTCTTGAAAGATTCAAAAGCATGCAAAAATACTAAACAAAAACTGTAGGCTGCTCTACAAATTGTAGCCTAATTTAACATTTTTGCACCTTTTAAAGTATGTTTCTCTTTTCTACTTTTCTTTTGCTCTTCATTGTCCGTGATGCATTTAAAAAGAGTTACTAGAAGATGGTGTTTTAAGTAATTTGTGTGTCTTGCGTGTCCCCAAAAGTACTCAGTGACCTGAAACGCTGCTCAGTGATATTTCACCCTGATGTGACTTAAACAAAATAAATATGCTACTTTAAAAACATAGAATAAAACGGAGCCAAAAAAAGAAGGGCATGTCAGGAACACGATTTTTACCCAGTCACATGCATGTATATACATTGTTTTTTTGCTGCTTAGCAAAATACACCACCATGATGCTAATCTACGTTGCTAGGGGGTTGAATGGTGTTTGCTAGGGTTTTTGAGTGGTTGTCAGGTGGTAAATCTTTATGATATAAACTGTAGTCCAGTCTCTCCATCAATATGCTCTACAAGTCAAACCAACACTTTTTGGGGCCATTGGAAATATATAGATATCATCTAGTAATTCACAGATGAATCAGTCTGTACCCACATTAAAATGCCAGGTAACAGATTAAAAGACGTAAAAATCACACACAAAATTGCATTTTCCCATGCAGCCGACTCATTACTTCCGACAGATGTCTCTTTATGCCATCAGGCCCTCTCACAGACCGAAAGAGATGGAAAATATGCAAAGAGAGAGGCTGAACGCTCACTTTTAATGGATATTTAAAGGGTAAGTCAAAGACCTGCAAAAAATTACAAGCATTTCTGAGAGGTCGCTCCCATTGGCGTTGCTCCAGACACTAGAAAAAGCGGTTAATGAAACGAACATTAAACATATCTGTGAAATGTTTCCTTTCAAAACACTCCATTCTGCTTGTCATTTCAGCTAATACCTTTCTGAATTAAAACAGCCGAAAGGTTATCGTAATCCAATTTCAAAGACAATAGCCTTCCGGGACCCCTCGGAGCAACGCGGGAACCATCGGCGTTCGGATCAGGATTGCTTCCCTTGCTTGCCGAGTGTAGATTACAACAGAGAGAGAAATAATTATGTCTTTGCATGAGAGGGAGACAGAAATATCTCTTTGGCTTATTGAAGATGGCAGTGCAAAATTTGCTTTCATATATGCCGAGAGTCGGCGCCTTGAAGCAGTAAACAAGGAGGAATCTTTTTGTCCGTCTTCCCTGTCTAATGCAATATCACAGTGGTAAACAGAAGCCATGGTCTTTAATGAAGTCGTACCTTCTGGTCTCAGCTGACGGGAGAGGATACGGATTCCGTTATTGCGCTGATTAAACTGCAGGCCTTGGGTGCGGAAATTAAGCCAAGTTAAAAATGTGGTTTCTTGCAAATTTGTGTCAGGAGTGCACATCAGTAATTCTGAATCAAACTGGTATTTATCATTATCTCACATAAAAAGATAACACGCATACTTATTCAGGCAAAACTAGGAGTTATACGAGTTAACCAAAGTACGTGTAATTCATGAAACATGGTGTGTCAACAAGCCCGGTATCAAGGAAGAGACTGATGAAACATAAAAGTAAAGTCTACGATTATAATCATAAATAAATGATTTGTCTAAGTTCTTCAAGTGGTCTGGTATTTTGCATAGCATCACATAAATATATATTTCCGCCTCATACTGTAATCAGAATCCCCATCAGATTGCAATCAGAAGTTGATTCAAACACATGCTGGTGTTTGAAAGTGAGGTTAGCTGGTAGCCTGATATGAAAACATGGCACAATGAGCAGAGGTGTTGACCCTCTCCTGATTTAGATCAACTCTGCATTTGGTCATGACCACTCCTTAAGCCCCAGTCGGTCACTTTGGACCAAGGAATTCGGTGGGCCAAAAAACCCTTGGTTTTCAATCAAGCCCCGGAAGTAACGCTGGAAATGCGACAGGCCCTATATACACTGTGCTCCAAATTATTATGCAAATTTAAAAATGTTTGCTCTGTAGACTAGAAATAAGTTAGCATTAGCAAAGTTATTTGTTTTGCAGCTTTGCAGAAGTTATTTTACTTAATTGTATGATAAAAATCACCGTACCAGTCATTCTACCTGTCACCAAGACGTTAACTACTAGAAAATAAAAAATAATAATGAAGTTGAATAGATGACATACAAATGTTAATGTCAGTTTGAACAGATGCATTAACAGCTGTTCAATCAAATTAAAATGTGTATCACCAATTTTTTTTTGCACAGAGTATTCGTATTGTTGTGTGTTAAGTAGGCAGCTCACTAGGTTTTGCAACAGACCAATTGCCTTCAAATGTGGATTGTGACCAATATCTGTGTGTGTGTGTGTGTGTGTGTGTGTATGTGATTGTCGCTCATCAGGGTGGCGGCAGTTATGATAGTCAGCCCGGGCTAATGGGCGTCCATAGAAAAACACAGTAATGGGCCACTGTGCCAAGGAGCAATGGATCACTTTCCTATCAAAACTAGCCTTTGGGCCTCGGCTTCAATATATCCATCAAACTGTTTGTGTGTGTGCCTGTGTGTGTGTTGCGTCAGATGCACAATGGGAGATAATTGAGATGGTGTGGACACAGCCATACATCAAAGTCACATGTTTGGATTGATGCTCTAGACTGTAATGATCTCACATTGAATTGACAAATATGCACATTCTCGCCTATTTTTCTCTCCTTTTCTAGTAACATGTTTTACTGTCACTGAATTTATCATTTCTTCTTGTTATTTTGTGTTGATCTTTGACATCTCACTAGGTTCTTGCATGTAGTATCAGTAAATACACCATCTGGTTCTAAAAAATACATAATTGGTGTAGGTGTATCATCTACCAGTAGGAGTATTTTTAAGCATGAACACCCTTAAGTTTAATATTTTTTCCCCCAGAAAACTTGCCTGGTTGACACCAGACCCTTCTCAGTTGTAACTGAGAGTGGGTCTGGGGAAGGTTCATTTAAAGGGGCGTCACCAATGGACGTCGCTCAAATGCCTCTGGGCGCAATTGGATAGACCTAAAACCAATCAGAGCAATCGTCATTGTCTAAAGCCCGCCTCAACGTTTGTGATTGGTGCCTCGATTTGGAAAAATTGGAAATGGGCTTGAATGGGCTCTTGGCCAGACAGACTTGCTGAGCAAATCTCAAGTTTCCCGGAAGTTCATCAGGGTTTCCCTTGGCTTCCAGAAAGCAAAACATAGGTCATTTGCTTCTCAAGTAGGCCTAAATGTATCTTGATTTAATAATGTTCAGATTTTTTTTTTTACTTTTGCTTTTTAAATACACAAATTTTTTCTACTCTTGATTATGTATACACACACACACACACGGGCGCGCACACACACCACTCCGTATGGCCTCGTATGTGTCACGTGAAACAACAAAAAAGAACATCCTCTTTTAGAAATGATTTGTTTTACTAAACCTCCGGAACAGAAGCTTCCACTGAGCTTAAACTGAATAAATAATGCAGAATTCAAGGAAATACAAGACAAAACCCATGTTTCCTCTGGAAATTACCCAGATTTGAAAGTCTACAAACCTGAGTTTGTACTGCATTTTTGATAAGGTCACATACTGTACGTATTGTTCTCAGAGCCTAAAGAACACTACAAGACTCGCTCGTTGCCCTTTTATGTTTAAAGTATGCGACTAGTCTGTGACGAAAAGCACCATATCATAGCCAACCTGCAACGTCCCTTGATCTTGATGATCCTAGTTTGCAAAAAGTGAAGACGGCAGAGGATGTGGGAGGAAAAAAATACTAATGTGAATCTTTAAATGTGCTTTAAATTGTATCATAAGCTAAAAAAACCAAGATGTGCAGTAGTGAGTTTTGTACTCCATACCTGACATGGTTTTCACAATATCTAACATTTTGGTAGCAAAATTTTCCAGGTTCTGAATAATAAAGACACCTATATTCTGTTAGATAATGTGGATGTGCAGCTAGGGTTAATTTTGTGTTTTTGTTTGCTAATGTAATATGTTTTTTTTTGTGCAGCAAATTAATTGACATCCATCCATCCATCCATCCATCCATCCATCCATCCATCCATCCATCCATCCATCCATCTTTAAGTTTTTATTCCCTACTCATTCCTTACACATTCAAACACATTATCCACATAAAAATAACAGCAGGGGGGTGGAA